>NC_088871.1:12856417-12896744 GCF_032884065.1 Artemia franciscana | reverse complement strand
CCTGTGTCCCGGTCGTCATTTGTGTCCGGTGTCCCAGTTTGTAATTTCTCTTTGAGTGTCCCGGTCGTCATTTATATTCCCTGTGTCCCGGTGTCCCGGTCGTCATTTGTGTCCCGGTGTCCCGGTCTGTAATTTCTATTCGAACAATCCCTGTGTCCCGGTCGTCATTTATATATCCCGCCTGTGCCCCGGCGTCCCCGTTGTAGTTGTGTCCCTGTGTCCCGGTCGTCATTTATATTCCCTGTGTCCCGGTCGTGATTTGTGTCCGGGTCCAGTCTGTAATTTCTCTTTGAGGTTCCCGGTCGTCACTTATATTCCCTCTGTCTCGGTCGTCATTTGTGTCCCGGTCTGTAATTTCTCTTTGAGGGTTTTTTCTTTTTAGTTTTTTTTTAGTTTTTTACCTTTTTTCTTTTTTCAGTTTTCTTTTTCTTCTTTATTTTTCAGCGTACATATCGACGAACCTTTGTTTTTTTAACTTAAATCTGGTAGGCATTGATGACCTTATCCAAGTCAAAATCCCAAACCCTATCATCATCGCCATCATTTTCAGTTATGATATGTTTTGACTCTCGCCGTCCAGGTGGATTTTCATCTAACTGCGTGGTTTTGCGTTCTTTAGCCGCAAGCCTGTTTTCTTGCTCTTCTTGTGATTCCCCGGCACGCTTTCTTTTCTTACTTTCTCTATCAGCTGCAAGTCTGTTTTCTTGCTGTTCTTATGATTGCTCGAAACGCTTTCTCTATCAGCAGCAAGTTTTTTGGCATAAACTCTTTGAGCAGCTTCCTTGGCTCTTGCCATTGTAGGTTCTTCAGTCATTTTACAATTAAACATTTTTCCGTGAACAAATGTCTTAAATACCGTTAATGACGTCACCGTCATAGCAAAAATGACGACAAATAACTTCATGACGTCAGTCGACACAGAAACATGACGTCACCTGACAGACAGACACACAGACAGACAACTTATTTTTATATATATAGATTGTTGAGCTTTAGCAAGCTTGGCACGTAAAGATTTTTCCAAGTGTCAATGTTAGAATGAACATTGACAAATCGAAGAAAACCAATCAATAAAAAGAAGAAACTAAAAAAACACTAAGAAACGAAAAAACTAAAAAAGAAAAAAACTTAAAAAGAAACTATATCTATTTATATAAAAATAGGTTGTATATATGCATTTTTGTTTGTTTGTGGGTTTGAATTTGACGTCATTATAAGTATATAAGGCTTTGTATATGACGTCATTAAAAGGGAAATTTCTCCCAACGTTGAAAGGACAATCGTTTCCCAGTTGCAACATCTTTTCCACGAAAATAATATTTTAGTGCGTCTGTTCAAAACAGCCATCGATTTGATGCCTACTGATACGCGTAAAATTGTTATTTCCGCTGACAAAACGCCTCCTGGCCAACATGTGCGTAGATACAATGCTCCAACTATCGACGAAGTGGCAATCGCTATGGTCGGGGATCAGTTTTTACCTCGAGATATTATTCTTCATAAGCGAAACGCTCAGTTGGTAAGAATTGCTGAATCTCATCGATGCTACGATGCCCTACAATATCCTATCATTTTTTGGGATGGAGCCTACGGCTATCACTTTAATATTAAATTGATGAATCCAGCCACTAACAAAGAAATGAATAAGAAATGCAGTGCAATGCATTATTATTCCTAGACTAATGATTCAGCAGGATGAAGAGAATTATATTTTAAAATGCCGTCAATTGTTTCACCAATATGTCGTTGATATGTATGCAAAAATTGAATCAGAACGTTTGCTATATATCCGCCTGAATCAGACCAAGCTCCGCTCTGAACAATACATTCATTTGCGAAGTGCAGTTGTAAATGACGGTAATACCACAAACGTTGGAAGATTAACGATTTTACCTTCGTCATATGCTGGCAGTCCCCGTCATATGCATGAATATGCTCAAGATGCTATTGCGTATGTTCGTCTCTATGTATGTCCAGATTTATTTATTACATTTACATGTAATCAATCTTGGGACGAGATCAGTAGCTTTTACTTCAAGGACAATCGGCGGTTCATAGACATGACATTACGCCCCGTGTCTTCCGGCAAAAGTTGAAATCACTGATAAACTACATAGTAAAACTTGAAGTGTTTGGGTCAGTGCGATGCTGGATATATATATATATATATATATATATATATATATATATATATATATATATATATATATATATATATATATATATATATATATATATATATATATATATATATATATATATATATATATATATATATATTTATATATATATGTTTTTAGCTACGTAAAACTTTACGTAATACGTACGTACCTCATGATTCTAATGATTGCCCTTGAGCTTTGTTGATGGTGATTGCTAATCGACCATTCCCTGTGTCGCCATCGTCATTTATATATCCCCCTGTGCCCCCCGGCGTCCCCTTTGTAGTTTTGTCCCTGTGTCCCGGTCGTCATTTATATTCCCTGTGTCCCGGACGTCATTTGTGTTCCGGTGTCCCAGTCTGTGATTTCTCTTTGAGTGTCCCGGGCGTCATTTATATTCCTTGTGTCCCGGTGTCCCGGTCGTCATTTATATCCCTCTGTGCCCCCCGGCGTCCCTGTTGTAGTTGTGTCCCGGTCGGCATTTGTATCCCGGTGTCCCGGTCTGTATATACATTCGTTTTTAGTTTTGTTTTTCTCCTTTATTTTTCATTTTTTTCCTTTTTTATTTTTTTTCTTTTTTAGTTTTTTTAGTTTTTTAGCTTTTTTAGTTTTTTTTATCAGTTTTTAGTTTTTTTTTTCTTTTTAGTTTTTACCTTTTTTTTAGTTTTTTTTGTTTTTTTTATACTTATGTCCTGGTCGTCATTTATACTCCCTGTGTCCCGGTCGTCATTTGTGTCCCGGTGCTTTGTTGATGGTGATTGCTAATCGAACATTCCTTTTGTCCAGGTCGCTTTCTCTTTGAGTGTCGTCATTTATATTCCCTATGTGCCGGTGTCCCGGTCGTCATTTGTGTCCCGATATGGGGTGGCGCGAAGCGCCACCCCAACAGCTAGTCTATCTATATATATATAAAAATAAGTTGTCTGTGTGTCTGTCGAGTGACGTCGCTGTCCGTATATGACGTCTGAATTATTTCATCACATACCAATTCAAAAACGAATATATTCAAGCCGAAGTAGCTCAGTTATATAACTACCTGTGTTGGCGTAGTGAGTTTGACCTTAGCGTGGTAATACGGGACCCAGAGATCGAACCATGCTGCAGGAATGCACTACAGGGCCGACGCAGGGACCTTAGTAGTCAAGAAGCGTCGTTAATCCGATACAAATACAAATACAGTAGCTCAGTAGGTAAAGCGTTATGTTCCAGGTTCTAGGTCCGAGAGGTTCCAGGTTCGAACCTTGGCTTTAGCGTTAATACAAAAGAAGAAAAAAAACTAAAAAAGATAAAAACTACAAAAAAAACTAAAAGGAAAATATTAAAAAAACTAAAAAAGCTAAACAACTAAAAAAAACTAAAAAAAGGGCAAAAAACTAGAAAAGTAAAAAAAACTAAAAAAAAACTAAAAAAAGGTAAAAACTACAAAATAACTAAAAAGAAAAAAAACTAAAACTAATAAAAAAAACTAAAAAAACTAAAAACTGAAAAAGAAAAAAATACTAAAAAAAGGAAAAAAACTGACAAATAAAGGAGAAAAAGAAAACTAAAAAAAAAATAGAAGAAAAAGTAAAAAAGGTAAATGTATTCAAGCCGAAGTAGCTGAGTTGGTAAAGCGTTATGTTCCAGGTTCTAGGTCCGAGAGGTTCCAGGTTCGAACCTTGGCTTTAGCATTAATACAAAAGAAGAAAAAAAAAACTAAAAAAGAAAAAAAAAAAACTAAAACCGGAACACTCAAAGAGAAATTATAGACCGGGACACCGGGACACCAGGATACAAATGACGACCGGGACACCGGGACACAGGGAATATAAATGTCGACGGACACTCAAAGAGAAATTAAAGACTGGGACGCCGGGACACAAATGACGACCGGGACACAGGGAGTATAAATGACGACCGGGAAACAGGGGCACAACTACAACGGGAACGCCGGGGGCACAGGGGGGATATATAAATGACGACGGGGACACAGGGAATACTCGATTAGCAATCACCATCAACAAAGCTCAAGGGCAATCATTAGAATAGTGAGGTAAAGATCTGAATACGGATTATTTTTCCCATGGACAATTATATGTTGCATGTTCAAGAGTCCGTAAACCTGACAATCTGTTTATATGCACAGACAATGGGACAGGGAAGAATGTTGTATATTCGCAAGTTTTACGTAGTTTAAAAGATTGCGGGACACAGGGACACAACTACAATGGTGCGTAATTAATATGGCGTGTAACGACTTACGCGTGCTGGGGGGCTTGTGGGGCAAGAAGTGCCCCCACCAACTATTCAAAAACGAATGTATTCAAGCCGAAGTAGCTGAGTTGGTAAAGCGTTATGTTCCAGGTTCTAGGTCCGAGAGGTTCCAGGTTCGAACCTTGGCTTTAGCATTAATACAAAAGAAGAAAATAAACTAAAAAAGGTAAAAACTACAAAAAAAAAACTAAAAAAAGGTAAAAAACTAAAAAGAAAAAAAAAACAAAAAACTAATAAAAAAAAACTAGAAAAACTAAAAAAACTAAAAACTGAAAAAGAAAAAAAACTAAAAAAGGAAAAAAACTGAAAAATAAAGGAAAAAAGAAAACTAAAAAAAAAAAAAAACTAAAAAAGGTAAATGTATTCAACCCGAAATAGCTGAATTGGTAAAGCGTTATGTTCCAGGTTCTAGGTCCGAGAGGTTCCAGGTTCGAACCTTGGCTTTAGCATTAATACAAAAGAAGAAAAAACACTGAAAAAGGTAAAAACTACCAAAAAACTAGAAAGAAAATGCTAAAAAAGCTAAAAAACTGAAAAAAAAACAGACCGGGACACAGGGAAAAAAAAACTGAAAAAGCTAAAAAACTAAAAAAAAACAAAAAAAAGGTAAAAAACTTAAAAATAAAAAAAAATAAAAAAAACTAAAAAAAAGGTAAAAACTACAAAAAAAACTAAAAAGAAAAAAAAACTAAAAACTAATAAAAAACTAAAAAAACTGAAAACTGAAAAAAAAACTAAAAAACAAGAGCTAAGAGCTCATATGGCACTTGTGACGAGGCGAGAAGAGCTAAGAGCCAAGAGATCATATGGTATGAGCTCTAACAAAATTCTATGAATCAATAGATTGATTTAAAAAGGAAAATAAGAGGCTTAATGCCAGTCAGGATTTAAAATAAGAGCTCTGAGTCACGATGTCCTTCTAAATATCAAAATTCATTAAGATCCGATCACCCACTCTTACGTTATAAATACCTAATTTTTTCTAATTTTTCCTCTCCCTTTAGCCCCCCCAGATGGTCGAATCTGGGAAAACGACTTTATCAAGTCAAATTATGCAGCTCCCTGACATGCCTATCAATTTTCATCGTCCTAGCACGTCCAGAAGCACCAAACTCGCCAAATCACTGAACCCCTCCCCCCAACTCCCCCAAAGAGAGCGAATCCAGTTCCATTCTGTGAATCACGTATCAAGAATATTTGTTTATTCTATCCACCAAGCTTCATCCCGATTCCTCCACTCCAAGTGTTTTTCCAAGATTTCCCTCTCCAACTCCCCCCAATGTCAAACGATCTGGTCGGGATTTGAAGTAAGAGCTCTGAGACATGAATTCTTTCTAAAAATCAAATTTCATTAAGATCCGATCATCTATTCGTAAGATAAAAATACCCCAATTTTCACGTTTTCCAAGAATTCCGGTTTTCCCCTCCAACTCCCCCCAACGTCAAAGGATCTGGTCGGAATTTAAATACGAACTTTAAACACAAGATCCTTCTAAATATCAAATTTCATTAAGATCTGGTCACCCTTTCGTAAGTTACAAATACCTCAATTTTCAAAATTACCCCCCTCCAATTCGACCAAAGAGAGCAGATCCGGTCCGGTTATGTCAGTCACGTATCTTAGACAAGTTTTCATTCTTCCCATCCAGTTTCATCCTGATCCCACCGCTTTAAGTAATTTCTAAGATTTCTGGTCCCCCCCCTCAACTGCCCCCCCAATTACGCTTGATCCGGTTGACATTTAAAATAAGAGATCTGAGTTACGAGGTCCTTCTAAATATGAAGTTTCAAGAAGATCCGATCGCTCCTTCGTAAGTTAATTATACGTCATTTTTTCTTATTTTTCAGAATTACCCCCCCCCCCCCCATAGATCGGATCCGTTCCAATTACGTAAATCACGTATGTAATACTTCTGCTTATTTTTCCCACCAAGTTTCATCCCGATCCCTCCAATCTAAGCGTTTACCATGATTTTAGGTTCCTCTACCCCAAACTTCCCCCAACGTCACCAGATCCAGTCGGGATTTAAAATAAGAGCTTTGAGACACGATATCCTTCAAATTTCATTGAGATCCGATAACCCGTTCGTAAGTTAAAAATACCTCATTTTTTCTAATTTTTCAAAAATAACCCCCCCCCCCCAACTATCCCAAAGAGAGTGGATCCGTTCCGTTTATTTCAATCATGTATCTAGCACTTGTGTTTATTTTTCCCACCAAGTTTCATCCCGATCCCTCCACTCAAAGTGTTTTCCAAGTTTTAGGTTTCCCCCTCCCAACTCCCCTCCAATGTCACCAGATCCGGTCGGGATTTAATATAAGAGCTCTAAGACACGATATCCTTCTAAACATCAAATTTCATTGAGATCCGATCACCCGTTCGTAGGTTAAAAATACCTCATTTTTTCCAATTTTTCAGAATTACCCCCCCCCCCCCCAACTACCCCAAAGATAGCGGATCCGTTTCGATTATTCCAATCATGTATCTGGGATTTGTGCTTATTTTTCCCATCAAGTTTCATCCCGATCCCTCCACTCTAAGTGTTTTCCAAGATTTTAGGTTTCTCCCCTCCAACTCCCCCCAATGTCATCAGATCCGGTCGGGATTTAAAATAAGAGCTCTGAGACACAATATCATTTCAAACATCAAATTCCATTAAGATCCCATAACCCATTCATAAGTTAAAAATACTTCATTTTTTCTATTTTTTCCGAATAAACAGGCCCAAGGATGGTCAAATTGGGAAAACGACTATTTCTAATTTAAGCTGGTCCCGTCCCTGATACGCCTGCCAAAAGTAGAAGTGCCTAAAGTAGCAAAACCGGGACCGACAGACCGACAGACAGACAGACCGACAGAATTGGCGATTGCTATATGTCACTTGGTTAATACCAAGTGCCATAAAAAGGAAAAAAACTGAAAAATAAAGGAGAAAAAGAAAACTAAAAAGACAAAAATAAAAAAAAACTAAAAAAGGTAAATGTATTCAAGCCGAAGTAGCTGAGTTGGTAAAGCGTTATGTTCCAGGTTCTAGGTCCGAGAGGTTCCAGGCTCGAACCTTGGCTTTAGCATTAATACAAAAGAAGTAAAAAAACTAAAAAAGCTAAAAAAATAAAAAAACTTAAAAAAGGTTAAAAACTAAAAAGAAAAAAACAAAAAAAAATTAAAAAATGTAAAAACTACAAAAAAACTAAAAAGAAAAAAAAACTAAAAACTAATAAAAAAACTAAAAAAGCTGAAAAAACTAAAAACTGAAAAAGAAAAAAAGGAAAAAATTGAAAATAAAGGACAAAAAGAATACTAAAAAAAAAAAACTAAAAAAGGTAAACACTACAAAAAAAACTAAAAAGAATAAAGAAAAAAACTAAAAAAGCTAACAAAAGGTAAAAACCAAAAAAAAAAACTAAAAAGAAAAAAAAGGAAAAAAACTTCACATACCAATTCAAAAACGAATGTATATACAGACCGGGACACAGGGAATATAAATGACGACCGGGACACTCAAAGAGAAATTACAGACTAGGACACGGGGACACAAATGACGACTGGGACGTTTGTGTCGACTGACGTCATGTTTGTGTGTCGACTGACGTCATGTTTGTCGACTATAAATGACGACTGGGACACAGGGACACAACTACAACGGGGACGCCGGAGGAATTTACAAACATGTATACACACAACTCATTTTTATATAGATAGATAGATAGATAGATACAACACAAATTAACTGCGTAAAACTTGCGAATATACAACATTCTTCGCTGTCCAATTGTCGCTGCACATAAATAGATTGTCAGGTTTACTGACCCTAGAACATGCATACCACATTTTTCTAATGATAGACCTTGAGCTTTGTTGATGGTGATTGCAAATGCTAATCGAATTGGGAATTGCAATCTTTTAAATTGAAAAGGCAGATCCGTTGGAATCATGGGAATGCGAGGAATAAGAACAGCTTCACCCTCAAAAGGACCTGTCAAGATTGTTGCCTCTATTACGTTTTCCATCGTTTTGTTTTTGGCGGCAAGTCGCGTGCTATTGCAAAGCTTTGGAGGGTTTATGTTACATAACAATATTATTGGTATGCCTATTTTTAGTTGTAGCACGTGTGGTGGCAACCCTGGAAGATCCAGGGAATTTAAAAATTCAGATGGATAATTAACCGCCTCATTTGGTTCCAAAACTGACTGTTTGTGTCGACTGACTTGTAAAGGACTGCCTGGTCTCGAATCTTGGTCAAAACAATATCGTTGATTTTGTGGACGTCTATATTTTTGGGTGCAAGAATCGCTCTTTCACTTAGCCATTTATTATTTTTATAATTGTTTAGAATATTCGGAAATACATTTTCAATCAATTCATTTTTGGACGTCACTAAATTACAGAATTCAGCAGGTAGTTGTATATGTCTTGAAATTGAGTCTACTGGGAGCTTTCCGTTTCCAATTGCCAGCAATTGACCTGAAAATGTTTGACCAGAGTCATCGTTTTGCAATCGGACACGCATATTTGTAGTTAATTTTAATGTCTTTACGTGTGCCCATAAATTAGAATTTTTCAGGCAAGCATTCATTTCGTCTGCAGGGGTTGATCTAGGTATTATAGGTAATGTTTGCCTGAAATCTCCCGCAAGCAATATTAATGTGCTGCCAAAGGGTTTCGAATTCCCCCGCAAATCTTTCAAACATTGATCCAGAGCCTCGAGCGATTTTTTGTGTGCCATTGTCCAATCGTCCCAAATAATAAGTTTGCATTGCTGCAATACTTTACCCATCCCAGATGATTTGGAAATATTGCACGTGGGAGTTTCTGTAGAATGCAAATTCAGAGGCAATTTCAAAGCGAAATGAGCAGTTCTTCCAACAGACAGCAACGTTGCGGCTATTCCTGACGACGCAATTGCCAACGCTATATCATTTTTTGATCGAATTGATGCCAGAATCAGTTTTATCACAAACGTTTTACCAGTACCTCCTGACGCATCCAAAAAGAAAATTCTTCAACGTTGTTATCGACACAATGCATTATCGTATCATAAATGTCTTTTTGTTCCGACGTTAACTCGGAAATGTTATTTTGTACATACGCAATATATCACTCGTACTGTAACTTTGTTCACGATCCAATTCTACACATGTCGAAACAGCAGCGGTACGATTAGCTGAAGGTATTCCCAAATCCTGAAGAGGTTTGTTTGCCATACATACGCACAAATCTTCTATATATAAAAAAATAAATTGTTTGTCTGTGTGTCTGTCTACTGACGTCATGTTTGTGTGCCGACTGACGTCATGTTTTTCGAATGACGAAATTACAGACCGGGACATCGTGACACAAATGACGACCGGGACATAGGGAATATAAATTACGACCGGGACACTCAAAGAGAAAGTGACCGGGACACAAGGAATGTTCGATTAGCAATCACCATCAACAAAGCACCGGGACAAAAATGACGACCGGGACACAGGGAATATAAATGACGACCGCGACACTCAAAGAGAAATTACAGACTGGGACACCGGGACACAAATGACGACCAGGACACAGGGAAACAACTACAACAGGGACGCTGGGGGGCACAGGGGGATATATAAATGACGAAGGGGACACAAGGAATGTTCGATTAGCAATCACCATCAACAAAGCTCTTGTCTGTGTGTCTGCCGAGTTACGTCATGTTTGTGTGTCGACTGACGTCATGTTTGTCGACTGATGAAATTACATACCGGGACATCGGGACACAATTGACGACTGGGACACCGGGACATAGATAAATGACGACCGGGACACTCAAAGAGAAAGCGACCGGGAGACAAGGAAAGTTCGATTAGTAATCACCATCAACAAAGCACCGGGACACAAATGACGACCGGGACACAGGGAATATTAATTACGACCGGGATACTCAAAGAGAAACTACAGACCGGGACACCGGAACACAAATGATGACCGGGACAAAAATGACGACCGGGACACAGGGAATATAAATGACGACCGCGACACTCAAAGAGAAATTACAGACTGGGACACCGGGACACAAATGACGACCGAGACACAAGGAAACAACTACAACGGGGACGCTGGGGGGCACAGGGGGATATATAAATGACGACGGGGACATAGGGAATGTTCGATTAGCAATCACCATCAACAAAGCTCAAGGGCAATCATTAGAATCATGAGGTATAACTAAAAAAAACAAAAAAAAGGTAAAAACTAAAAACTAAATTAAAAGACCAAATCAAAAACGAATGTATATACAGACCGGGACACCGGGACACAAATAACGACCGGGACACCGAGACACAGGGAACATAAATGACGACCGGGACACTCAAAGAGAAATTACAGACTGGGACACCGGGACACAAATGACGACCGAAACACAGGGAATATAAATGACGACCAGGACACAGGGACACAAATACAACGGGGACGCCGGGGGGCACAGGGGGATACATAAATGACGACGGTGACACAGGGAATGGTCGATTAGCAATCACCATCAACAAAGCTCAAGGGCAATCATTAGAATAATGAGGTATAGATCTGAATACGGATTGTTTTCCCATGGACAATTATATGTTGCATGTTCATGTTGCATATGTTGCATATGTTGCAAGAGTCGGTAAACCTGACAATCTATTTATATGCACAGACAATGGGACAGTGAAGAATGTTGTATATTCGCAAGTTTTACGTAGTTAAAAACATATTCAGATTCAGTATTGAATCTGATTTCAAAGTGAACACACCAGGATTAAATTGGATATTTTATGAACTTATTAATTCAGTAAGCCCTTTTTAGCTTAAGAATTGTGAACTATTTCAACACTCGGCTATAAGCTCTCATCGAATGGGAATTAGTTCATTATAATTCAAGGTTTTGCAATAACTGGTTAAGGATAAAGTGACGTGTAACCTTAACCTGCATAAGAGGATTATCAAAAGAACTATTTGTGCATGAATTGTAGAAAAAAAATTTAACCAGCGTGATGCCTGTTACCAGTGACGATAATCCTGTCCTTGTTTATTCGCCGGTATTGAATTTTGTACAGAGCAATTTTCTAATTGGAGCAGAGGATGACGTGATTAAAAGGCATGGAGTGGAGTTTTTTTACTCTAATTCGGTCAAGGTGGCAAAGACGTTATTGTGGCAGCTTTGTCTGGGTCATGAAGATTGCCCTATTCGGAAGGGAACTAATGCATTGGTTAGCCATTTCAGCGACATAATTACTTTATTAAAATCTCTTGACGAGACTGACACTGATGTTCCGACATTCGTCATAAAGCGTCCTACGGAAGTACCCTGCCACTGCCTACACCTCTTTATTCTCAAAATTTAATGAGCTCCATCAAGTTGTTTTGGGAATGTCTTCAAAACTTGACAATTATGAATTGAGCTTCCCCCAATTACCCAAGCCGGCTTCAGTGCTAGATTTGCATGCAACAGTTATCGTCTCAAAGGTTCCGGACGCCTTATCTGACCATCTTAAGCGAAAAGCTGCTATAGACCAAATTACTGGACATGAATTAGTACGTAGCGTAAAGCCCATCAATGACGTGGTATATTAATATGGACAAGTCTGCTACGGAGGACTTCTGCTCGTCAATCCAGAACATAATCTCCGGTACTACAACAAAAGTGGTTTCCAAGCGGTTTTTTGGTATATCACGTAATATTCCTACCGACGTTGACATTACAGTACTCGGAAGCCAACACAGTATCATAGATGCTAAGAGATTGGGCCTATCTAAGTCTGTGAAAATCGAGTTTTTGGATTCTTTTGCGCAATCTACGTTTTTCAAGCATGACCTCAGAGTTGGCTATGAAATTTTTCCTGTTTACGAGTTTAAGAACCTACCCAAATGCTGTTTTAAATGCCGATCACTAGACCATCTACAGTACTCCTGTCCCAGCGTTCTCCCGAAATGTGCTCGTTGTGGAGGGCCACACATATCAACAAAAGATGAGCCATGCATTGCTGATCCCAATTGCGCAAATTGCGGCCAAAAACACCCTTCCTATAGCTTTTCCTGCCCCGTTATTAAGAATCGAATAAAGTGCAAATTCACCTTTCAACCATGAATGGATCAATCTCAGTTATTTCGTTCAATATAAATGGCACCAAAGATAAGGATTTTGTTATTGATGAGTTGTACGGTTCCTACGATTTGGTATGTTTCCAGGAGCATGTTCTCACTGCTTCAAGTTTGAATTTTTTGCGCGAAGTCAGCATCATACTGCGTTCCTGAGTTCAGCAAAAGCTACTGGCGGTCGCCCTTCCGGTGGACTAGCCTGTGTCTTTAAACGGGACATTCATCTACCCTCCCCAGTACTCTTCTACTCCGACGAATTTTTTTTGGCTGTGCGTGTCGGCAGTATTGTATTTATAAACTCTTACCTCCCATATGAAGGATACTCGATCAGATCCTTAACTAAATTCGGAAAGGCGTGTAGTCTGCTTAAGAATCTTGTGAATCAGGTACTGTTAAACACTCTACAGTATATAATAATTGGGGACCTAAATACTTATATTAATCGATCTTCTGTGAGAAGAGAACTTCTTTTTGAGTGTCTTCCTTCATGCCGCGTTGTGCCCAAATCCCACAATTTTTCATATGTTCATCATTCTGGAAGCACAAGTGATATTGACCATATTATTTGCTCGCCTGGTATTATCTCTTCTTCTGCTTCTGTTCATGTTAACGAGCAAGATACTGGCCACATGCCAATTTCAGCGACATTTACAATGGATATTGATCTATCGGAAACCAATTGCTCGCGAGAAAAATCGAAGTGGTTTGAAAAAAGTAATTGGAGCAAAGCTACATCTCTACCTTGACAACCCTTCTTTCTACCATACGTGTTCCATATCATCTTCTTCAGCGCCAGGTACCTACGAATGGTAAAGCCGATATTGACTGTTATTATAACGAACTTCTGATGTGTATGAAAAGGGCAGAAGAAGCTGCCGTACCTCGGCAACGTATTCGTAAAAGAACGCGAAAACCTATCTGGTCAATGGACCCTTGTTTAAAGTCGATAAAAAATAAATCAAAATTATGGCTCCAGATATGGAATGAATGTGGTCGGGCAAGTTCTGGGTGTGTCGCTGATATCAAACGTAAAACTAAAACCAATTATAAACGTTATCTTAGGTCGGCACGTTACCGCGGTATGGATTTCCCTGTAAGTAGGGAGGATTGGCGAAAAGTGATCAATTCTGACAAGATAAATGATGAAACTATGACAAGTAATTGCCTTCCAACTTCAGCTTGGTATAAACATTATTCTTCGATTTTTTCAGTGATTAATTATTCAGTGCATTCTGTGTATACTCGCCTTCTTACCCCCCTCTTTAGTACAACGTTTTCGCAACGCCATATAGTGCCCATATCTTTTTCTTCCGTAATTAATGCTTTTAAAAGTTTAAAATCTAATTCAATAGATGTGGATGGTATTTCTAAGATTCATATGCCGATTGAATGCACCCCCCCTTATATCTCACTTTCAGCTTCTTTTTCAAATGTGTCTATGTACTTCATATGTACCTGAGAGTTTTCTGTGTGGCACTGTTTCGTCAATTTTAAAAAGGGGAAAGTCACCGATTGATTGTTCTTGCTATCGACCTATTACTGTATCTTGTAATATTAGTAAGGTTTTTGAGTATATCCTTCTACCATTTTTGACTAAAAATATTATTGAGGATGAGAACCAATTTGGTTTTTGGAGTGGGTTGTCAGCATGTGAATAAGATTCTGTCTTCTCTATTGGCTGATATTTCTTCCAAGGGAATTGATCTTTATATTTGTGCTTTGGATCTTTTGAAAGCGTTTGATAGTGTGGTCCATAGTCAGCTCATTTTTTCCTTGTATAATTCTGGGGTCAATCTCTCTATTATAATGCTTCTTAGGTTTTGGTATTCAAATTCGTTTCTTCAATTAGGATCTGCACCAGACACTATTATAAGAATGTGAAGAGCTGTTAGGCAGGGTGGTGTTCTGTCCCCTACGCTTTTTAAGATTTGTATTTCTAGTGTGCTGGCTAAGATTTCAGGTACATACCTTTATGGTCTTGCGGATGTTTCTTATCTTGCGTATGCAGACGACTTGCTTCTGATTAGCCGTTCCAAAAAGGGTCTTTCCAATACGGTCTTTATAGTTTCTGATGCTTTCTCTGATATTGGCCTTTCAATTAATATAGATAAATGTGAGTTTCTTCCCTATAACTGTATTACTGCTACTCCCCTTCACTGTAATAACTTCACTATCCCTCTTGTTGATTGTATTCGTTGGCTTGGTATCTCTATTACTAACAATCTTTCGAGCTTACGTCAGCGTACTGTTTGTGATATAAGTAAAAAGATTCAGATTGGTTATGCAAAAATTGTTGCAAATAGAGGGAAGTATAATAGACGTGCGCTGGCTAAACTTTATTCTACTTTCTGTGATCATTCTGTCCTTTATACTTCAGGTCTTTTCCCCCTTCTTAATAATGGTAATTTAAAAAGAATTCGGATAAATTATTTCAAATTTTGCAAATTTCTTCTGTATCTTCCACCTTGGACAAAAAACCGGACTCTTGTTAAACAATTCTCAGTTCCTGACATAACTTTAAAGTTTGAGATTCTTCACAGACAACTCTCCAGTACAGCTTCTGCGTGCCTATCCCCTCACCACCGTCTTATCCGTTTTTTTCGTTGACTTTGTGTGTGTATTTGTTTTTCTCTTTGTGTTTTTTGTATTTCATTTTTTGTGTGTATGTAATGTTCATTATTTTTCATAGTTCGTTATTTTGTGTGTTTATTTAATTTTTTGTATTAACGTAAAAATTTTCTATTGTCATTACCTTTCATTTTTTGTATGTTTTACTTTTTTTGTGTGTATTTAATTGTTTGTACTCCACATTTTAATACTTTTATAGTGTTGTTGTGGGTAAGAAATAAATTATTATTATTATATATATATATATATATATATATATATATATATATATATATATATATATATATATATATATATATATATATATATATATATATATATATATATATATATATATATATATATATATATATATATATATATATATATATATATATATATATATATATATATATATATATATATATATATATATATATATATATATATATATATATGTTATATATATCTATATTCACAGTTTGGTTTTCTATTGGATGAAGATGAGAACCAATTTGGGACACAGGGACACAACTACAATGGCCCGTAACTAATATGGTGCGTAACGACTTACGCGTGCGGGGGGGGGGCTTGGGCGGGGGCGCGAAGCGCCCACACCAACTAGGTGTTGGGGTGGCGCGAAGCGCCACCCCAACAGCTAGTCTTCTATAATAACTAAATTGTAGTTATTAATTTCTGATGTAAAATCAAAAGTCATATCTGACGTCTCTAGCCGTTTTCGATGGAGTATATCTTCGGACATTTTCGATTTATATTTTCCCCATAACTCTGTAGGAGCTGAAGGATAGCAAGTTGTTAGTATGATTCCAAACAATGCACGAATTTGACTTGGAGTTGAAGTTTCTCACGCGTCATTGATGCAGTTATCCCAGTGTTGGTCATTCTCCAATAAATTCAGAGCTTGGCATGCACTACGGTAAGTGTTCATGTATAGTACCGTTTACAGTTCTCAAATACTCAAAGGACGTCGGACCGGGTACATTCACCAAAAGCAGGCGTAGAAAGAAGCATTCATGTTGATTGGGGTGAATGGTGAAGAGTCTTCCTATCGTGGTATCTTTGAAGATGGTAGTTTGGCCGTCGACTGACTTACCCTGTTTTCGACGTTCAAATACTTTATTTTTAGTATTCCACGTTTAATACGAAGACACTTCAGTATACAGCAGTTTTTTTTTCAAAAGAATCATTTTTGCATAGCGAAAAGAAAACAGTTAACTTTGTATCCGGTGGATTCAGGGCTCTTTGTTGCACGTTGGATTCCAAAAAATAAACACGTTGACCATTCTGTAAATGTATCACTAAGTGAACAACAGCTGGACTACGTTCATGTATCGGAAATGAAAGAATTCACCAAACAGCTTCATTACTGCTTATGTATCTTCCAGGATGATATTATACGATTTCGTCGATATCACTGATTTTGGACTGCAAGCCAAAAACTGCCATGTCACTTAAGTTGTTGACGTATTTACAAATGTATTTGATTGCCTTTATGGAGTTACAGTATTCAACGTTTATGTGTGCATTAAATGTTTTTGATAATAAAGGGGAATATGGAACAATCCACTGGTTATCTACTTCGATGGTGGTCTTCAGTAGATCTTCTTCTATATTTTGGGTAACCATCATTGCCAGTAATTGTGTTGGGTACTAAAAGTCGAGGATATTGCTTTGCGCACCTTCCTTTGGCCAAGCACGGTGATTTTTCGTTCAGTTCAGGCTGCTCTTGTGATTCCTCGGCACGCTTTCTTTTCTTACTTTCTCTATCAGCCGCAAGCCTGTTTTCTTGCTGTTCTTGTGATTCCTCGGTACGCTTTCTTTTCTTACTTTCTCTATCAGCCGCAAGCCTGTTTTCACACTATTGTTGTGGTTCCTCGGCACGCTTTCTTTTCTTACTTTCTCTATCAGCCGCAAGCCTGTTTTCACACTATTGTTGTGGTTCCTCGGCACGCTTTCTTTTCTTATTTTCTCTATCAGCCGCAAGCCTGTTTTCTTGCTGTTCTTGTGATTCCTCGGTACGCTTTCTTTTCTTACTTTCTCTATCAGCCGCAAGCCTGTTTTCACACTATTGTTGTGGTTCCTCGGCACGCTTTCTTTTCTTACTTTCTCTATTTGCCGCAAGCCTGTTTTCACACTATTGTTGTGGTTCCTCGGCACGCTTTCTTTTCTTATTTTCTCTATCAGCCGCAAGCCTGTTTTCTTGCTGTTCTTGTGATTCCTCGGTACGCTTTCTTTTCTTACTTTCTCTATCAGCCGCAAGCCTGTTTTCACACTATTGTTGTGGTTCCTCGGCACGCTTTCTTTTCTTACTTTCTCTATTTGCCGCAAGCCTGTTTTCACACTATTGTTGTGGTTCCTCGGCACGCTTTCTTTTCTTACTTTCTCTATTTGCCGCAAGCCTGTTTTCACACTATTGTTGTGGTTCCTCGGCACGCTTTCTTTTCTTATTTTCTCTATCAGCCGCAAGCCTGTTTTCTTGCTGTTCTTGTGATTCCTCGGTACGCTTTCTTTTCTTACTTTCTCTATCAGCCGCAAGCCTGTTTTCACACTATTGTTGTGGTTCCTCGGCACGCTTTCTTTTCTTACTTTCTCTATCAGCCGCAAGCCTGTTTTCTTGCTGTTCTTGTGATTCCTCGGTACGCTTTCTTTTCTTACTTTCTCTATCAGCCGCAAGCCTGTTTTCACACTATTGTTGTGGTTCCTCGGCACGCTTTCTTTTCTTATTTTCTCTATCAGCCGCAAGCCTGTTTTCTTGCTGTTTTCCTCGGCACGCTTGTGGAATGTTCGATTAGCAATCATCATCAACAAAGCTCAAGGGCAATCGTTAGAAAAATGCGGTATAGATCTGAATACGGATTGTTTTCCCATGGACAATTATATGTTGCATGTTCAAGAATCGGTAAAGCTAACAATCTATTTATATGGACAGACAATGGGACAGCGAAGAATGTTGTATATTCGCAAGTTTTACGTAGTTAAAAACATATATATATATCCATCTATTTTCACAGGTGGGACACAGGTACACAACTACAATGGTGCGTAACTAATATAGTGCGTAACGACTTACGCACGCGGGAGGGCTTGAGGGGGCGCGAAGCCCCCCCACCAATATATATATATATATATATATATATATATATATATATATATATATATATATATATATATATATATATATATATATATATATATATATATCCATCTATTTTCACAGGTGGGACACAGAGACACAACTACAATGGTGCGTAACTAATATAGTGCGTAACGACTTACGCACGCGGGAGGGCTTGAGGGGGCGCGAAGCCCCCCCACCAATATATATATATATATATATATATATATATATATATATATATATATATATATATATATATATATATATATATATATATATATATATATATATATATATATATATATATATATATATATATACTAGCTGTTGGGGTGGCGCTTCGCGCCACCCCAACACCTAGTTGGTGGGGGCGCTTCGCGCCCCCCCCAAGCCCCCCCGCGCGCGTAAGTCGTTACGCGCCATAATAGTTACGCGCCATTGTAGTTGTGTCCCTATGTCCCACCTGTGAATATAGATAGATATATATATATATGGTTTTAACTACGTAAAACTTGCGAATATACAACATTCTTTGCTGTCCCATTGTCTTTGCATATAAATAGATTGTCAGGTTTACCGACTCTTGAACATGCAACATATAATGGTCCATGGGAAAACAATCTGTATTCAGATCTATACCTCATGATTCTAATGATTGCCCTTGAGCTTTGTTGATGGTGATTGCTAATCGACCATTCCCTGTCCCGGTGTCCCGGTCGTCATTTACATCCCCCTGTTTCCTCCGGTGTCCCCGTTGTAGTTGTGTCCCTGTGTCCCGGTCGTCATTTATATTCCCTGTGTCCCGGTCGTCATTTGTATCCCGGTGTCCCGGTCTGTATATACATTCGTTTTTTAGTTTTGTTTTTCTCCTTTATTTTTTTCCTTTTTTTTTCTTTTTTAGCTTATTTAGATTTTTAGATTTTTTAGTTTTTTTATTAGTTTTTAGTTTTTTTTTCTTTTTAGTTTTTTTTGTCCCGGTCGTCATTTATATCCCCCTGTTTCCCCCGGTGTCCCCGTTGTAGTTGTGTCCCTGTGTCCCGGTCGTCATTTGTATCCCGGTGTACCGGTCTGTATATACATTCGTTTTTTAGTTTTGTTTTTCTCCTTTATTTTTTTCCTTTTTTTTTCTTTTTTAGTTTATTTAGATTTTTAGATTTTTTAGTTTTTTTATTAGTTTTTAGTTTTTTTTTCTTTTTAGTTTTTTTGTAGTTTTTACCTTCTTTTTAGTTTTGTTAATTTTTTTTTTATTTATGTCCTGGTCGTCATTTATACTCCCTATGTCCCGGTGCTTTGTTGATTGCTAATCGAACATTCCTTTTGTCCTGGTCGCTTTCTCTTTGAGTGTCGTCATTTATTTTTTTCTTTTTTAGTTCTTTTAGTTTTTACCTTTTTTAGTTTTTTTTAGTTTTTTAGATGAAAATTTTTTTTAGTTTTTTCCTTTTTTTCTTTTTAGTTTTTATTGGTTTTTACCTTTATGTTAGCTTATTTTTCAGTTTTTTCCTTTTTTTTTATTTTTTTTTTATTTTTTAGTTTTTTTAGTTTTTTACCTTTTTTTAGTTTTTTTAGTTTTTTTAGTTTTTTAGCTTTTTTACTTTTTTTATTAGTTTTTAGTTTTTTTGTAGTTTTTGCCTTTTTTTAGTTTTTTCAGTTTTTTTTTTAGTTTTTTATTGGTTTTTACCTTTATTTTAGCTTATTTTTCAGTTTTTTCCTTTTTTAGTTTTTTTTAGTTTTTAGTTTTTTTAGTTTTTTACCTTTTTTTAGTTTTTTTAGTTTTTTTAGTTTTTTAGCTTTTTTATTTTTTTATTAGTTTTTAGTTTTTTTTGTAGTTTTTGCCTTTTTTTTAGTTTTTTTAGTTTTTTAGCTTTTTTATTAGTTTTTAGTTTTTTTTGTAGTTTTTGCCTTTTTTTAGTTTGACAACTTATTTTTATATATATAGATAGTTTTTTTTTTTACTTATGTCCTGGTCGTCATTTATACTCCCTGTGTCCCGGTGCTTTGTTGATTGCTAATCGAACATTCCTTTTGTCCTGGTCGCTTTCTCTTTGAGTGTCGTCATTTATTAGTTTTTTCCTTTTTTTCTTTTTAGTTTTTTATTGGTTTTTACCTTTATTTTAGCTTATTTTTCAGTTTTTTCCTTTTTTTTAGTTTTTTTTTATTTTTTATTTTTTTTAGTTTTTTACCTTTTTTTAGTTTTTTTAGTTTTTTTAGTTTTTTAGCTTTTTTACTTTTTTTATTAGTTTTTAGTTTTTTTTTGTAGTTTTTGCCTTTTTTTAGTTTTTTCAGTTTTTTTTTTAGTTTTTTATTGGTTTTTACCTTTATAGTTTTTTTAGTTTTTTAGCTTTTTTATTTTTTTTATTAGTTTTTAGTTTTTTTTGTAGTTTTTGCCTTTTTTTAGTTTTTTCAGTTTTGACGTCACCTGATCCAGTTTTTTCAGGTGACGTCACCTGACCCATCCACACATCCACAGACAGACAACTTATTTTTATATATATAGATATACTAGCTGTTGGGGTGACGGTTCGCGCCACCCCAACACCTAGTTGGTGGGGAGGCTTCCCCCCCCCAAGCCCCCCCGCGCGCGTAAGTCGTTACGCGCCATTGTAGTTGTGTCCCTATGTCCCACCTGTGAATATAAATAGATATATATATATATATATATATATATATATATATATATATATATATATATATATATATATATATATATATATATATATATATATATATATATACTAGCTGTTGGGGTGGCGGTTCGCGCCACCCCACACCTAGTTGGTGGGGCGCTTCGCGCCCCCCCCCCCAAGCCCCCCCGCGCGCGTAAGTCGTTACGCGCCATATTAGTTACGCGCCATTGTAGCTGTGTCCCTGTGTCCCACCTGTGAAAAGAGATAGATATAAATATATATTTTTAACTACGTAAAACATGCGAATATACAACATTCTTCGCTGTCCCATTGTCTGTACATATAAATAGCATTTATATTCCCTGTGTCCCGGTCGTCATTTGTGTCCTGGTGTCCCAGTTTGTATTTCCTCTTTGAGTGTCTCGGTCGTCATTTATATTCCCTGTGTCCCAGTGTCCCGGTCGTCATTTGTGTCCCAGTGTCCCAGTCTGTAATTTCTATTCAAACAATCCCTGTGTCTCAGTCGTCAATTATATATCCCGCCTGTGCCCCCGGCGTCCCCGTTGTAGTTGTTTCCCTGTGTCCCGGTCGTCATTTATATTCCCGGTCGTGATTTGTGTCCGGGTGTCCCAGTCTGTAATTTTTCTTTGAGGTTCCCGGTCGTCATTTATATTCCCTCTGTGTCGGTCGTCATTTGTGTCCCGGTCTGTAATTTATCTTTGAGTGTTTTTTCTTTTTATTTTTGTTAGTTTTTTACATTTTTCAGTTTTTTTTTCTTCTTTATTTTTCAGCGTCACTATGAAGTACATATCGCCGAACCTTGTTTTTTAACTTAAATCTGGTAGGCATTGATGACCTTATCCAAGTCAAAATCCCAAACCCAATCATCATCGCTATCATTTTCAGTTTTGATATGTTTTGACTCTCGCTTTCCAGGTGGATTTTCATCTAACTGCGCGGTTTTGCGTTCTTTAGCCGCAAGCCTGTTTTCTTGCTGTTCTTGTGATTCCTCGGCACGCTTTCTTTTCTTACTTTCTCTATCAGCTGCAAGTTTTTTGGCATAGACTCTTTGAGCAGCTTCCTCGGCTGTTGCCATTGTAGGTTCTTCATTCATTTTACAATTAAACATTTTTCCGTTAACGCATGTCTTAAATATCTTTAATGACGTCACCGTCATAGCAAAAATGACGACAACTAACTTCATGACGTCAGTCGACACAGAAACATGACGTCACCTGACAGACAGACAGACACACAGACAGACAACTTATTTTTATATATATAGATAGATATATCGAACATTCCTTTTGTCCCGGTCGCTTTCTCTTTGAGTGTCGTCATTTATATTCCCTATGTGCCGGTATCCCGGTCGTCATTTGTGTCCCGATGTCCCGGTCTGTAATTTCGTCAGTTGAAAACATGACGTCAGTCGACACACAAACATGACGTCACCCAACAGACAGACCCACACACACACAGACAACTTATTTTTATATATATAGATTGTTCCGAGTTTTCATCCGTCACGATGTGTAAGATTGAAAAGGATAAAGTTCAACTGGATGCAAAGTCAATTTATGTTTTTAACGACGTAAAACTTGTGAATATACAACATTCTTCGATGTCCCATTGATGTGTATATAAATAGATTGTCAGGTTTACCGACTCTTGAACATGCAACATAAAATTGTCCATGGGAAAAACGATCCGTATTCAGATCTATACCTCATTATTCTAATGATTGCCCTTGAGCTTTGTTGATGGTGATTGCTAATCGAACATTCCCTGTGTCCCGGTCGTCATTTATATTCCCAGTATTCCGGTCGACATTTGTGTCCCAGTGTCCCAGTCTGTAATTTCTCTTTGAGCGTCCCGTTCGAGATTTATATTCCCTGTGTCCCGGTCGTCATTTGTGTCCCTGTGTCCCGGTCTGTAATTTATCTTTGAGTGTCCCGGTCGTCATTTATATCTCCCGGTCGTTATTTGTGTCCCAGTGCCCCAGTCTGTAATTTCTCTTTGAGTGTCCCGGTCGTCATTTATATTCCCTGTGTCCCGGCTTTTAGTTTTCTTTTTCTCCTTTATTTTTCAGTTTTTTTCCTTTTTTTAGTCTTTTTTTTTCAGTTTTTAGTTTTTTTAGTTTTTTTATTAGTTTTTAGTTTTTTTTTCTTTTTAGTTTTTTTTTGCAGTTTTTACCTTTTTCTTAGGTTTTTTTTTAGTTTTTTTCTTATTTAGTTTTTAGTTTTTTACCTTTTTTTGTTTGTTTTTTTAGTTTTTTAGCTTTTTTAGCCTTTTTAGTTTTTTTTTAGTATTTTCTTTTTACTTTTTTTTGTAGTTTTTACCTTTTTTAGTTTTTTTCTTCTTTTGTATTAATGCTAAAGCCAAGGTTCAAACCTGGAGCCTCTCGGACCTAGAACCTGAAACATAACGCTTTACCAACTCAGCTACTTCGGCTTGAATACATTCGTTTTGAGCAGCTTCCTTGGGTGTTGCCATTGTAGGTTCTTCAGTCATTTTACAATTAGAAATTTCTCTTTCAACGATCTTCTTACAATTAAAAATTTGTCTTTGAACGATATTGTTAAATACCTGTGTCCTGGTCGTCATTTATATTCCCTGTGTCCTGGTCGTCATTTGTTTCCCGGTATCGGAGTCTGTCATTTCTCTTCGAGAAATACCTGTGTCCTGGTCGTAATTTATATTCCCTGTGTCCCGGTCGTCATTTGTTCCCAGTCTGTAATTTCTCTTTGAGTGTCCCGGTCGTCATTTATATTCCCTCTGTCCCGGTCGTCATTTGTGTCCCGGTCTGTAATTTCTCTTTGAGTGTTTTTCTGAATAGTTTTTTTTAGTTTTTTACCTTTTTTCTTTATTCAGTTTTCTTTTTCTTCTTTATTTTTCAGCGTCACTATGAAATACATATCGCCGAACCTTTGTTTTTTTAACTAAAATCTGGTAGGCATTGATGACCTTATCCAAGTCAAAATCCCAAACCCAATCATCATCACTATCATTTTCAGTTTTGATATGTTTTGACTCTCGCTGTCCAGGTGGATTTTCATCTAACTATGCGGTTTTGCGTTCTTTAGCCGCAAGCCTGTTTTCTTGCTGTTCTTGTGATTCCTCGGCACGCTTTCTTTTCTTGCTTTCTCTATCAGCCGCAAGTTTTTTGGCATAGACTCTTTGAGCAGCTTCCTCGGCTGTTGCCATTGTAAGTTCTTCAGTCATTTTACAATAAAACATTTTTCCTTCCACGATCTTCTTACAATTAAAAATTTGTCTTTTGAGCAGTTTCCTCGGCTGTTGCCATTGTAGGTTCTTCAGTCAATTTACAATTAACCTTTTTTCCGTCCACGATCTTCTTACAATTAAAAATTTGTCTTTGAACGATTTTCTTAAATACTTTTAGCCTTCTTTTTTCACTTTCTCTTTTAGCAGCAAGTCTGGTTTCGCGTTGCTCTTGTGATTCCTCGGCACGCTTTCTTTTCTTACTTTCTCTATCAGCAGCAAGTTTTTTGGCATAGACTCTTTGAGCAGCTTCCTCGGCTGTTGACATTGTAGGTTCTTCAGTCATTTTACAATTAAACATTTTTCCGTGAACGAACGTCTTAAATACCTTTATTGACGTAATCGTCATAATGACGACATGACGACCTGATGACATGATGTCACTCGACACACAGACAACTTGTTTTTATATATATAGAAGATAGATATAGATACGTCAGTTGACAAACATGACGTCAGCTGACACACAAACATGACGTCAGTAGACAGACACACAGACAAACAACTTATTTTTATATATATAGATATACAAGCCCCCCCCCCCACGCGCGTAAGTCATTACGTGCCATATTAGTTACGCGCCATTGTAGTTGTGCCCCTGTGTCCCACCTGTGAATATAGATATATATAAAGGATCTGCCTTTTAAATTTAAAAGATTGCAAATCCCAATTCGATTAGCATTTACAACAGCGAAGAATATTGTACATTCGCAAGTTTTACACAGTTAAAAGTTAGCACCTTTCATACGTGTTTCTGGGGCGTGTAGCACTACAGCAACGCATGGCAGGTATGTTACAACCTTTTGCTGGGGCATGAAAAAAATACTGACACCCACGTGTTCCTGTTGTGCCACAAACAAGAATTTGTTTTGTTGAACAAGAATTTGTATTGTTTGAACCAATAAGAATTTAAATTGTTCCAAACAAGAAAAGCCTATGGCATTTTCTTGTTTGAAACAATAAGAGATGAAACTCAGATTATCATTTGTTCACTTTAGACTTTCTTATTCACTTGTTCATCCTTATTCGTCAGTTTTCGTTTTTTGTTCCTAGGAGCGGAGGTTTCTGCAGATGAGGTTTCTTCAAACAAAACTTGAGCTTGAGATGAGATTTCTGCACAGATATTTTCTTCAAACAAATCTACAAGTTCCCCTAGGTGTATTAAGTATTCTTTTAATGTTTTTGGAATATGAACATTTTTAAAATTATTGCCTATTTTGATATGAGGTTCATCTTCCCTAATCCTTTTCCGGCAACTCAATTTCAGAGTAGATGCGCTGAAGTCATAGGTTTTAAAGATAAGGTTACCTAGTCTCCAAAACCACTTCTTAGTTATTGCCTTTTCTAAACTAACCTCTTTTACTAGCCAAGTAAGCATTGAAGAATATATATCCCTTCCATATTCTCTTCCTCCAGGACAATAAGATGCTTTGTTTTCAAGAAGATATTCCGTTAAGGCAACATATTTTTTTGAAAAAGATAGCATTAAGGGCGTCTCATTTTTACCGTTTAAACTGTTTACATCTACACCCTTTGAAATAATTAGCTTGCTAACAGAAAGTAGTTTGTGTCTAACAGCAAAGTGTAATGGTGTATCACAATTCTTAAAACAAGAATTATTTACATTGGCGCCATTTACCACCAGCAGCTTGAAAACATCAACCTGTCTTGACCAGGTAGAATCACTCGAATAAAAACTCCTATACACGATGGTACTTTCATTTTCATGGATAGTATAATCTAATGGTGTCATATTCATTTTATTGACGGCATTTATATTGGCACCCTTTGAAATCAGTAGCTTACAAACAGCTACTTTTCCTCCAGAAGCAGCCCAGTGTAACGGTGTGTTATCACCATGACCGAGTAAATGTATATTGGCACCATTTGATATCAGCAGATCACAAATAGCTATGTATCCTTCACGTGCAGCACAGTTTAACGGGGTTTCGTTTAACCAGTTTAAGGCATTTACGTTGGCACCTTTTGAAATCAGTAGCCTACAAACAGCTACTTTTCCTCTAGAAGCAGCGCAGTGTAACGGTGTTTTTTCACCAACATCAAGCAAATGTATATTAGCGCCATTTGATATCAGCAGATCACAAATAGCTATGTATCCATCACCTGCAGCACAGTTTAACGGTGGTGGTTTCCATCGTTTAACATTGTTTGAGGCCTTTATATTGGTGCCATGTGAAATCAGCAGCTTACAAATATCTACATAGCCTAGCATGGCAGCAAGGTCTAACGGGGTTTCGTTTAAACAGTTTAAGGCATTTACGTTGGCACCGTTTGAAATCAGCATCATACAAACAGATAATTTTCTTTTTTTAGCTTCCTCTGACTTTAGTAGCGGATGATGATAATCATAAATGTACCTTTTACGTTGAACCCCGGTAAATTTATTTTCACAACTTTCATATATATATCTACGTTGTGCAGATATACACAATGCATGTAAAGGTGTGAACCCATAATTACTTACACAATTTATTCTGGCACCATGTGAAACAAGCAGCCTACAAACATTAACCTTTCCTTGCTGAGCAGAAAAATGTAAGGCTGTGTTATTCAAATGATCTAAGGCATTTATATTAGCACCTTTTGAAATCAAAAACTTACAAGTAGCTACTTTTCCTAGCTCAGCAGCATAATGTAACGGGGTTTGATTCAATTTGTTTAAAGCATTTACGTTGGCACCATTTGAAATCAACAGCTTACAAACGCCTAATTTTCCTTTGGCTCCAAAGTGTAAGGGTGTGTCGTGAAATAAATTAAGGATATTTAAATTAGTCCTATTTGAAATCAACAGCTTATACAAATGTAATTTTTCTTTCTCAGCACAATATGCCCGTGATCTCTTAGTCAAATTATGTATTCGATGCATTAGCATTTTAATTTTCAATTCAATGATTTACCAATAAAGTGACTGGTTGAGCTCGATAAACCAAACAAAAATCAAAACTAATTTAAAAATTTTTAGGTATTTTTTTTTTAGTTTGAATTAAAAGTTTAAAATTATTATTCGTATGTCATAAATATTTTTGCAGTTTACATACTAATCTCTTCAATTCTGAACCTACAACTAAAAAATATATAATTGTTTTTAAATTGTTCTTTTTCACTAGAGAAATAAAGAAAACGTTTAGGTTCGTTCTTCGGCCAAGAAAAGTTTGGTTACACAGACAATCCCAAATTTAAGCCCAGAGATGAAATAAAATTATCTTTTTGATAATTTTCAGGAATTATGGTAGTTTTAATTCACAAAATCAGATTTGTTTAAACATTTGAGAAAAAGTACTTCATTTTGCACAACAATTATTTAAGCATTTATTAATGCATTTATTTATTTTTTCTCAAAAAAAGTTATATTTTAACGGGAAAATTGGCATCCTGGGATATTCTGGCTTAAAAAAAGATCTATATGGGTCAAAATTTGTAGAAAATTCGTTAAGTTTGGAAAAATATTTACATGAATAACATTATTTTTATATACATAAGAATTGGGATGATGTTGCCACACTCGTGTGGAAAAATTGAAGATTTTCATGTATTGAGAAGTTCTTATGAAATTACTTAAAGAGTAAAGAACTGGCAATTAATACAATATTTGCATATATTTAGTCAAATATATGTGAATAGATATCAGAAGGAAAAGACTATAAACTGCATAAAGAGCGAGAAAAATGGTAACTGCAAAAATATTTGTGTAAATTTTAACAAGGGATTACAACAATTCAAAAACCTTAACAAAGAAAACCGGTAGATTGAAGCTTAGTAGAAATCGCTGTTAAAAAAACATCAGTACCGAATTTCTTGTCATATAAGTATGAATAATATTTTTTTAAGACATGGAAAAAAAGTTGAGTTTTTTAGTTCCGTTCAGAATCGCCAAAGCTATTTTATAGATTAAAAAAATATTTACAATGCCTTAGCATTAATTTTAATGTTTTAATTCGAACTAGATAAACATGAAAATTTAAAATTTATTATTATTTTTTTTTGGATAGAATCAACTCACCACCAGATAAACCTTACATGTTTGAACGCAACCAGTTATGCAATGTCAGTAGGTAGGCCCAAAAAACAAAAGTTTATAATTCCTACAAATAATGATTCTCGATTTTGACGAGGCATTACAACAAAAACCTTAAAAAAGAAAACTAAAAGTTTAAAGATTAGTTGAAATCTTTGAGAGAAATTGGATTTTCTTTAATAATAAAATATCTTTGAAAACCAATAATATGAAAATACATTAAATTGCACAAAGAGCAAGAAATAAGATAATATTTGCATATATTTTAACAAGGGATTGCAATAATTCAGAAACTTTAAAAACGAAAACCAAAAGTTAGAAGCCTTGTAGATATTGTTGTTAGAAATTGGATTTGTTTTAATAATGAAACATCTTTGAAAAGACTTTAGTATGAAAAACAGCAAATTTTCTGTGTTTTGAAGACATGCGACAATGAGAATCCATATATAGAAGCCTGCCGCATGCCGAATGCCAGGACCCGGTGACTGGTAATTGCAAAAATATTTGTATATATTTTGACAAGGGGTTAAAACAATTCGAAAACCTTAAAAAAGAAAACCAAAAGACTGAAGTCTAGTAAATATCGTTGTTAGAAATCGGACTTCTTTCAACAATCAAATATCTTTGAAAAGACGTTTGTATGAAAAGAAATCAAATTGTCTCAAATTGCATGTGGTTTGAAGACAAGCAACAATAAGAATTCATATTTAGAAGCCCGACGCGTTCCAAATGCTGGGTCTCGGTGGCTGGTAATTGCAAAAATATTTGAATGTATTTTGACAAGGAGCTACAACATTTCAAAAACTTTAAGAAAGAAAACCAAAAGTTTGAAGCCTAGTAGATATCGTTGTTAGAAATCAGATTTCTTCTGACAATTAAATATCTTTGAAAAGACATTAGTTTGAAAAGACAGCAAATTGTCTTAAATTGTATGTTGTTCGAAGACAACGCGTATGTCGTTACGCGCCATATTAGTTACGCGCCATTGTAGTTGTGTCCCTGTGTCCCACCTGTGAATATACCAAGATATATATATATATATATATATATATATATATATATATATATATATATATATATATATATATATATATATATATATATATATATATATATATATATATATATATATATATATATATATATATATATATATATATATATATATACTAGCTGTTGGGGTGGCGCTTCGGCCACCCCAACACCTAGTTGGTGGGGCGCTTCGCGCCCCCCCAAGCCCCCCCGCGCGCGTAAGTCGTTACGCGCCATATTAGTTACGCGCCATATTAGTTACGTGCCATTGTAGTTGTGTCCCTGTGTCCCACCTGTGAATATAGATAGATTTATATATGTGTTTCAAACTACGTAAAAATTGCGAATATACAACATTCTTGGCTTTCCCATTGTCTGTCCATATACAAAGCCGTATGTACTAATAATGACGTCATATGCAAACGCTCTTTTTACAAACAAACAAACATGCATACACACAACTCGTTTTTATATAGATAGATAGATAGATAGATACAATACAAATTAACTACGTAAAACTTGTGAATATACAACAGTCTTCGCTGTCCCATTGTCTGTGCGTATAAATAGATTGTCAGGTTTACCGACCCTCAAAGATGCAACATACAATTGTACATTGGTAAAGCAATCTGTATTAAGATCTATACCGCATTTTTCTAGTGATTGCCCTTGAGCTTTGTTGATGGTGGTTGCAAATGCTAATCGAATTGGGAATTGCAATCTTTTAAATTGAAAAAGCAGATCCGTTGGAATCATGGGAATGCGAGGAATAAGAACAGCCTCACCCTCATAAGGCCCTGTCAAGATTGTGGCATCTATTAGGTTTTCCATTGTTTTTTTTTTACGGCAAGTCGCGTGGTATTGCAAAGCTTTGGTGGGTTGATATTTCTTAAAAGTATTATTGGTACGCCTATTTTTAGTTGTAGCAGGTGTGGTGGACACCCTGAAGGATCTATGGAATTTAAAAATTCAGATGGATAATTAACCGCTTCATTTGGTTCCGAAATACAAACTAACTTCGTAAAACTTGAGAATATACAACATTCTTCGCTGTCCAATTCTCACTGCATATAAATAGATTGTCAGGTTTACCGACCCTCGAACATGCAACGTACAATTGTCCATGGGAAAAACAATCAGTATTAAGATCAATACCACATTTTTCTAATGATTTTTTGTTCCGACGTTAACTTGGAAATGTTATTTTGTACATACGACCTTAGATCACTCGTACTGTAACTTTGTTCACGATCCAATTCTACACATGTCGAAACAGCAGCGATACGGTTAGGTGAAGGCATTCCCAAACCCTGAAGAGGTTTGTTTGCCATACTTATGCAAATATCTTCTATAACAACTAAAGTGTAGTTATAAATTTCTGATGTAAAATCAAAAGTCATGTCTGAAGTCTCTAACTGTTTTCGATGAAGTATATCTTCGGACATTTTTGACTTATATTTTTCCCATAACTCTGTAGGAGCTGATGGAGAGCAAGTTGTTAAAATGATGCCAAACAATGCACGAATTTGACTTGGGGTTGACGTTTCGCACGCGTCATTGATGCAGTTATCCCAGTGTTGGTCATTCTCCAATAAATTCAGAGCTTGGCATGCACTACGGTAAGTGTCATGTATAGCACCATTTACAGTCCTCAAATACTCAAAGGATGTCGGACCGGGTACATTCACCAAAAGCAGGCGTAGAAAGAAGCATTCATGTTGATTGGGGTGAACGGTGTAGAGTCTTCCTATCGTGGTATCTTTGAAGATGGTAGGTTGGCCGTCGACTGACTTACCCTGTTTTCGACGTTCAAATACTTTATTTTTAGTATTCCACGTGTAATACGAAGGCACTTCAGTATACAGCAGTTTTTTTGCAAAAGAATCATTTTTGCAAAGCGAAAAAAAAGCTATTAATGTTGTATCCGGTGGATTCAGGACTCTTTGTTGCACGTTGGTTTCCGTGAAATAAACACGTTAACCATTCTGTAAATGTACCGCTAAGTGAACAACAGCTGGACTACGTTCATGTATCGGAAATGAAAGAATTCGCCAAACAGCTTCATTACTGCTTATGTATCTTCCAGCCTGATATTCTACGATTTCATCGAAATCTTTGATTTCGGACTGCAAGCCAAAAACTGCCATGTCACTGCCTTTGTTGACGTATTTACATATGTATTTGATTGCCTTTACGGAGTTACAGTATTCAACGTTTATGTGTGCATTAAATGTTTTTGATAATAATGGGGAATATGGAACAACCCACTGGTTATCTACTTCGATGGTGGTACCGTTACGCTTCTTTATTATTGCTGTTTTACCGCCATCTTCAGTAGATCTTCTTCTATATTGTGGGTAACCATCATTGCCAGTAATTGTTTTGGGTACTAAAAGTCGAGGATATTGCTTTGTGCACCTTCCTTTGGCCATGCATGGTGAATTTTCGTTCAGTGCACCGCAAGGTCCATGTATCATATTTTTTACAATAATATCATGTAACCCCTTATCGACATTTTTATCAGGTATTTCAGCGGAAATCACATCATCAATTTCGTTTGAAGTAATTTTTTTATGTAGCCAGATTAGTATATGTGCGTGTGGCAAACCTCGTTTTTGCCATTCCACTGAGTACATCCAGCATCGCACTGACCCAAACACTTCATGTTTTACAAGGTAGTTTATCAGTGATTTCAACTTTTGCCGGAAGACACGTGCCGTAATGTCATGCCTATGAACCGCCGATTGTCCTTGAAGTAAAAGCTGCAGTATCTCGTCCCAAGATTGATTACATGTAAATGTAATAAATAAATCTGGACGACCATAGAGACGAACATACGCAATAGCATCTTGAGCATATTCATGCATATGACGGGGACTGCCAGCATATGACGAAGGTAAAATTGTTAATCTTCCAACGTTTGTGGTATAATCATCGACTGGGTTGTACCTGAATGCAAGGCGATAACTTTCAGATTGCTCTGATTCCTCGGCACGCTTTCTTTTCTTACTTTCTCTATCAGCAGCAAGCCTGATTTCTTGCTGTTCTTTTAATTCCTCGGCACGCTTTCTTTTCTTACTTTCTCTATCAGCAGCAAGCCTGATTTCTTGCTGTTCTTGTGATTCCTCGGCACGCTTTCTTTTCTTACTTTCTCTATCAGCAGCAAGCCTGATTTCTTGCTGTTCTTGTAATTCCTCGGCACGCCTTCTTTTTTCACATTCTCTTTTAGCAGCAAGTCTGCTTCTGCGTTGCTCTGGTAGTTCCTCGGCATGCTGTCTGTTCTTTCTTTCTCAATCAGCCTCAAGCCTGTTTCCCTGCTGGTCTTTTGATTCCTCGGCACGCCTTCTTTTTTCACTTTCTCTTTTAGCAGCAAGTCTGCTTCTGCGTTGCTCTGGTAGTTCCTCGGCATGCTTTCTGTTCTTTCTTTCTCTATCAGCCTCAAGCCTGTTTCCCTGCTGGTCTTTTGATTCCTCGGCACGCCTTCTTTTTTCACTTTCTCTTTTAGCAGCAAGTCTGCTTTCGCGTTGCTCTGGTAGTTCCTCGGCACGCTTTCTTTTCTGACTTTCTCTATCAGCAGCAAGTTTTTTGGCATAGACTCTTTGAGCATCTTCATCAGTCATTGTAAACTTAAACATTAATAGATTTCTACGCGAACATATGTCTTATATAACTTGAATGACGTCACCTTCAAAGCAAAAATGACGGCAACTAATTTCATGACGTCAGCCGAAACATGACGTCACCTGATCCACAGATCCACAGACAGACAGACAACTTATTTTTATATATATAGAAGATAGATATATATATATATATATATATATATATACTAGCTGTTGGGGTGGCGCTTCGCGCCACCCCAACACCTAGTTGGTGGGGGGGCTTCGCCCCCCCAAGCCCCCCCGCGCGCGTAAGTCGTTACGCGCCATATTAGTTACGCGCCATTGTAGTTGTGTCCCTATGTCCCACCTGTGAATATACTTATATATATATATATATATATATATATATATATATATATATATATATATATATATATATATATATATATATATATATATGTATATATATATATATATATATATATATATATATATATATATATATATATATATATATATATATATATATATATATATATATATATATATGGTTTTAACTACGTAAAACTTGCGAATATACAACATTCTTGGCTGTCCCATTGTCTTTGCATATAAATAGATTGTCAGGTTTACCGACTCTTGAACATGCAACATATAATGGTCCATGGGAAAACAATCTGTATTCAGATCTATACCTCATGATTCTAATGATTGCCCTTGAGCTTTGTTGATGGTGATTGCTAATCGACCATTCCCTGTCCCGGTGTCCCGGTCGTCATTTATATCCCCCTGTGCCCCCCGGTGTCCCCGTTGTAGTTGTGTCCCTGTGTCCCGGTCGTCATTTATATTCCCTGTGTCCCGGTCGTCATTTGTATCCCGGTGTCCCGGTCTGTATATACATTCGTTTTTTAGTTTTGTTTTTCTCCTTTATTTTTTTCCTTTTTTTTCTTTTTTAGTTTATTTAGATTTTTAGATTTTTTAGTTTTTTTATTAGTTTTTAGTTTTTTTTTCTTTTTAGTTTTTTTGTAGTTTTTACCTTCTTTTTAGTTTTGTTAGTTTTTTTTTTTACTTATGTCCTGGTCGTCATTTATACTCCCTGTGTCCCGGTGCTTTGTTGATTGCTAATCGAACATTCCTTTTGTCCTGGTCGCTTTCTCTTTGAGTGTCGTCAATTATTTTTTTCTTTTTTAGTTCTTTTAGTTTTTACCTTTTTTAGTTTTTTTTAGTTTTTTAGATGAAAATTTTTTTTAGTTTTTTTTAGTTTTTTAGATGAAAATTTTTTTTAGTTTTTTCTTTTTTTCTTTTTAGTTTTTTATTGGTTTTTACCTTTATTTTAGCTTATTTTTCAGTTTTTTCCTTTTTTTTATTTTTTTTTTAGTTTTTAGTTTTTTTAGTTTTTTACTTTTTTTTAGTTTTTTTAGTTTTTTTAGTTTTTTAGCTTTTTTATTTTTTTTATTAGTTTTTAATTTTTTTTGTAGTTTTTGCCTTTTTTTAGTTTTTTCAGTTTTTTTTTTTAGTTTTTTATTGGTTTTTACCTTTATTTTAGCTTATTTTTCAGTTTTTTCCTTTTTTTAGTTTTTTTTTAGTTTTTAGTTTTTTCCTTTTTTTTACTTTTTTTTTAGTTTTTTTAGTTTTTTTAGTTTTTTAGCTTTTTTATTTTTTTATTAGTTTTTAGTTTTTTTTGTAGTTTTTGCCTTTTTTTTAGTTTTTTTAGTTTTTTAGCTTTTTTATTTCACCTGATCCACAGATCCACAGATCCACAGATCCACAGACAACTTATTTTTATATATATAGATAGATATATATATATATATATATATATATATATATATATATATATATATATATATATATATATATATATATATATATATATATATATATATATATATATATATATATATATATATATATATATATATATATATATATATATATCTATATATATATATATCTATCTATCTATCTATATAAAAATAAGTTGTCTGTCTGTCTGTGGATCAGGTGACGTCATGTTTCTGTGTCGGCTGACGTCATGAAGTTAGTTGTCGTCATTTTTGCTATGACGGTGACGTCATTAAAGATATTTAAGACATATATGTTCACGTAGAAATCTATTAATGTTTAAGTTTAAAATGACTGATGAACTTACAATGGCAAAAGCCGATGAAGATGCTCAAAGAGTCTATGCCAAAAAACTTGCTTCTGATAGAGAAAGTCAGAAAAGAAAGCGTGCCGAGGAATCAAAAGAACAGCAAGGAAACAGGCTTGAGGCTAAAGAACGCAAAACCGCGCAGTTAGATGAAGATCCACCTGGACAGCGAGAGTCAAAACATATCAAAACTGAAAATGATAGCGATGATGATTGGGTTTGGGATTTTGACTTGGATAAGGTCATCAATGCCTACCAGATTTTAGTTAAAAAAAAACAAAGGTTCGGCGATATGTATTTCATAGTGAAGCTGAAAAATAAAGAAGAAAAAGAAAACTGAAAAAAGAAAAATTGTAAAAAACATGACGACCGGGACACAGGGAATATAAATGACGACCAGGACACGCTGAAAAATAAAGAAGAAAAAGAAAACTGAAAAAAGAAAAAATGTAAAAACTAAAAAATACCAAAAAGAAAAAACACTCAAAGAGAAATTACAGACCGGGACAGAGGGAATATAAATAACGACCGGGACACTCAAAGAGAAATTACAGACTGGGATACCGGGACACAAATGACGACCGGGACACAGGGAATATAAATGACGACCAGGACACAGGTATTTAAGAATATCGTTCAAAGACAAATTTTTAATTGTAAGAAGACCGTTGAAAGAGAAATTTCTAATTGTAAAATGACTGAAGAACCTACAATGGCAACACCCGAGGAAGCCGCTCAAAACGAATGTATTCAAGCCGAAGTAGCTGAGTTGGTAAAGCGTTATGTTTCAGGTTCTAGGTCCGAGAGGCTCCAGGTTTAAACCTTGGCTTTAGCATTAATACAAAAGAAGAAACAAACTAAAAAAGGTAAAAACTACAAAAAAACTAAAAAGAAAATATATATATATATATATATATATATATATATATATATATAAATAAGTTGTCTGTCTCTGTAACGATGACTCTGGTCAAACATTTTCAGATCAATTGCTGGCAATTGGAAACGGAAAGCTCCCAGTAGTGGGAAATTCGCAATTTTTACGTAGTTTGAAACACATATATAAATCTATCTATATTCACAGGTGGGACACAGGGACACAATTACAATGGCGCGTAACTAATATGGCGCGTAACGACTTACGCGCGCGGGGGGGCTTGGGGGGCGCGAAGCGCCACCCCAACAGCTAGTATATATATATATATATATATATATATATATATATATATATATATATATATATATATATATATATATATATATATATATTATATATATATATAAATAAGTTGTTTGTCTGTCTGTCGACTGACGTCATGTTTGTGTGTCGACTGACGTCATGTTTGTCGACTGACGTCATTATAAGGATTGAGCTGTATGTCGTCATGAAGTTGTTTGTCGTCTGACGTCATGTTTGTCGACTAACGAAACTATAGACCGGGACACCGGGACACAAATGACGTGTTATGTCTGTTATAACGTAATAGAGGCAACAATCTTGACAGGGCCTTTTGAGGGTGAGGCTTTTCTTATTCCACGCATTCTCATGATTCCAATGGAGCTGCCTTTTCAACCTAAAAGATTGCAATTCCCAATTTGATTAGCATATTTAGTTTTCAGTCCAGAACCACTAAAGCTATTATGTAAATATCAAAAATATTTATGTTGTCTGAGCAATAATTTTTAGTTTTTATTTCAAAATAGAAAATTACCTGATAATTTTAGAATTATATCTATCTATATATATAAAAATTAGTTGTCTGTCTGTGGATCAGGTGACGTCATGTTTCTGTGTCGACTGGCGTCATGAAGTTAGTTGTCGTCATTTTTATTATGACGGTGACGTCATTAAAGATATTTAAGACATATATGTTCACGCAGAAATCTATTAATGTTTAAGTTTAAAATGACTGATGAACTTACAATGGCAAAAGCCGATGAAGATGCTCAAAGAGTCTATGCAAAAAAACTTGCTGCTGATAGAGAAAGTCAGAAGAGAAAGCGTGCCGAGGAATCAAAAGAACAGCAAGGAAACAGGCTTGAGGCTAAAGAACGCAAAACCGCGCAGTTAGATGAAGATCCACCTGGACAGCGAGAGTCAAAACATATCAAAACTGAAAATGATAGCCATGATGATTGGGTTTGGGATCTTGACTTGGATAAGGTCATCAATGCCTACCAGATTTTAGTTAAAAAAACAAAGGTTCGGCGATATGTATTTCATAGTGAAGCTGAAAAATAAAGAAGAAAAAGAAAACTGAAAAAAGAAAAAATGTAAAAAACTAAAAAATACTAAAAAGAAAAAACACTCAAAGAGAAATTACAGACCGGGACACAAATGACGACCGGGACAGAGGGAATATAAATAACGACCAGGACACTCAAGGAGAAATTACAGACTGGGATACTGGGACACAAATGACGACCGGGACACAGGCAATATAAATGACGACCAGGACAACAATGGCAACACCCGAGGAAGCTGCTCAAAACGAATGTATTCACGCCGAAGTAGCTGAGTTGGTAAAGCGTTATGTTTCAGGTTCTAGGTCCGAGAGGCTCCAGGTTTGAACCTTGGCTTTAGCATTAATACAAAAGAAGAAAAAATTTAAAAAAGGTAAAAACTACAAAAAAACTAAAAAGAAAATATATATATATATATATATTTATATATATCATCTTTTCCACAAAAATAATAATTTAGTGCTTCTGCTTAAAAACAGCAATCGAATTGATGCCTCCTGATACGCAACTATCACCAAAGTGGCAATCGTTGTGGTCGGTGATCAGTTCTTACCTCGAGATAATATTCTTTATAGGCGAAACAATCAGTTGACAAGAATTGCTTAAACTCATCGATGCTACGATTCCCTACAATATCCTGACGAATATAAATGACGCCCGGGACACTCAAATAGAAATCACAGACTGGGACACCGGGACACAAATGACGACGGGGACACAGGGAATATAAATGACGACCCGGACACAGGGACACAACTACAACGGGGACGCTGGGGGCACAGGGGGATATATAAATGACGACGGCAACAAAGGAAATGGTCGATTAGCAATCACCATCAACAAAGCTCAAGGGCAATCAATAGAATCATGAGGTATAGATCTGAATACGGATTGTTTTCCCATGGACCATTATGCGTTGCATGTTCAAGAGTCGGTAAACCTGACAATCTATTTATATGCACAGACGATGGGACAGCAAAGAATGTTGTATATTCGCAAGTTTTACGTAGTTAAAAACACCGGGACACAGGGACACAACTACAACGGGGACACCGGGGGAAACAGGGGGATGTAAATGACGACCGGGACACTGGGACAGGGAATGGTCGATTAGCAATCACCATCAACAAAGCTCAAGGGCAATCATTAGAATCATGAGGTATAGATCTGAATACAGATTGTTTTCCCATGGACCATTATATGTTGCATGTTCAAGAGTCGGTAAACCTGACAATCTATTTATATGCACAGACAATGGGACAGCAAAGAATGTTGCTGTGACTGGGACAACATGTGAGAACATGTGAGAATGGGACAGCATAAATTTTTACAATTGTACTTCATCAGTGATAGAAATTCTGAATTGAATGCACGTTGCGAAATTTCTCCCAACGTTGAAAGGACAATCGTTTCCCAATTGCAACATCTTTTCCACGAAAATAATAATTTAGTGCGTCTGTTCAAAACAGCCATCGATTTGATGCCTACTGATACGCATAAAATTGTTATTTCCGCTGACAAAACGCCTCCTGGCCAACATGTGCGTAGATACAATGCTCCAACTATCGACGAAGTGGCAATCGTTATGTTCGGTGATCAGTTTTTACCTCGAGATATTATTCTTCATAAGCGAAACGCTCAGTTGTTAAGAATTGCTGAAACTCATCGATGCTACGATGCCCTACAATATCCTATAATTTTTTGGGATGGAGCCGACGGCTATCACTTTAATATTAAATTGATGAATCCAGCCACTAACAAAGAAATGAATAAGAAATGCAGTGCAATGCATTATTATTCCTATAGACTAATGATTCGGCAGGATGAAGAAAATTATATTTTAAAATGCCGTGAATTGTTTCACCAATTCGTCGTTGATATGTATGCTAAAATTGAATCAGAACGTTTGCTATATATCCGCCTGAATCAGACCAAGCTCCGCTCTGAACAATACATTCATTTGCGAGATGCAGTTACAAATGACGGTAATACCACAAACGTTGGAAGATTAACAATTTTACCTTCGTCATATGCTGGGTGTCCCCGTCATATGCATGAATATGCTCAAGATGCTATTGCGTATGTTCGTCTCTATGGTCGTCCAGATTTATTTATTACATTTACATGTAATCAATCTTGGGACGAGATACTGCAGCTTTTACTTCAAGGACAATCGGCGGTTCATAGACATGACATTACGGCCCGTGTCTTCCGGCAAAAGTTGAAATCACTGATAAACTACGTAGTAAAACTTGAAGTGTTTGGGTCAGTGCGATGCTGGATGTACTCAGTGGAATGGTAAAAACGAGGTTTGCCACACGTACATATACTAATCCCACGTGCAATATTTCCAAATCATCTGGGATGGGTAAAGTATTGCAGCAATGCGAACTTATTATTTGGGATGAGTGCACAATGGCACAAAAAAAATCGCTCGAGGCTCTGGATCAATGCTTGAAAGATTTGCGAGGGAAGTCGAAACCCTTTGGCAGCACATTAATATTGCTTGCGGGAGATTTCAGCCAAACATTACCTATAATACCTAGATCAACTCCTGCAGACGAAATGAATGCTTGCCTGAAAAATTCTAATTTATGGGCTCACGTAAAAACATTAAAATTGACTACAAAAATGCGTGTCCGATTGCAAAACGATGACTCTGGTCAAACATTTTCAGATCAATTGCTGGCAATTGGAAACGGAAAGCTCCCAGTAGACTCAATTTCAAGGCGTATACAACTACCTGCTGATTTCTGTAATTTAGTGACGTCCAAAAATGAATTGATTGAAAAAGTATTTCCGAATATTCTAAAAAATTATTTTTACGTAGTTTGAAACACATATATAAATCTATCTATATTCACAGGTGGGACACAGGGACACAACTACAATGGCGCGTAACTAATATGGCGCGTAAAGACTTAAGCGCGCGGGGGGGCTTGGAGGGGCGCGAAGCGCCCCATCAACTAGGTGTTGGGGTGGCACGAAGCGCCAACCCAACAGTTAGTATATATATATATATATATATATATATATATATATATATATATATATATATATATATGTTGCATATAAATAGATTGTCAG
>NC_088871.1:12750267-12856317 GCF_032884065.1 Artemia franciscana | reverse complement strand
TTGGAAAAAAGTCCAAAGTGAACAAATCTTGGTTGTTATGCCTTAATATCGTATCCGACATTTTCACGGGTATGAGTTAATTGCCAAATCCGTTTGGTTAGCTGTTCTCAAAGGGATAATCAGCACAATGAGATGGATCGGAAGGATTGAAGTGTGTAACTGCCATGCTGATCCTCCCATTGAATGGCGGTCTGAAAACGATTTTTGGCAATTACTTGAAAACAACTCCCCCAAAGCTGAAAACGATTTTTGACAATTACTTCAAAAATTACAAAACGTCAGATACGACCTTTAGGTTGTCCTGTGGTGGTCCAGTCGTTATGACCTTAGTTTGGTAATACAGGACCCAGAAATCGAACATTGCTGTAGCAACGCATTGCAGGTCCAACGCAGGGTCCTTAGTAGTCAATAAGCGTCGTTAATCCCATTACTTACTTACTACTACTTACCGTCCTTTAGGCTTAACAACAACGAAACAGTTGAAATAATCTATCTTTGTATAAATTGATATTAGTACCCGACCAATAAAAGTATTTCTATATTTTTTATATTTCTAAATTCTATTCTTCTTCTTCCTAAAAGAATATTTAACTGCCAAAAAAGGCATCAAAATTTGCCGCCTTTGGGATGCCTCCCTGAAACGCCAATGTAAAACAATGAATAAAAGTAATAAGTAAAATGACGGAGGAATAGCATGAAGTGGTGGATTTATGACTAGTTTCGGAGAAATGGCATTTTTGTTATTCCTCATAATATTAACCGAAACAGGTCTTCAAAATATATCCACACTTGTCGATATGATCGTAAGAATGTCTTCAGTGCTTGTTGCTATTAACTTTTTTTTATATTTCGCGTTCTAAGAGGGTTTCAGTGTCTCAGTCCATTGATTTTGTTTTTAGTGTCATGATTGGGTGTCGCAACATTACCATTAATTTTTTCTTACTGTGCTTGATAGCACAGTAAACTTCAAGACTTCCTTATTTGGACAGAAAATTCCAATTGTATCTTTTTCTACCGTGTTTGTGTCATGTAGTGCCGCATTGGCTTGGATCTGAGCTTCATAATACGGGTTCTGGAGTTGGAACTCAACTGGAGCAGCCCGCTGTAGGATCTGGAATTTGATTCCGGTGATAAGATTATGCGAAAGTGTCTCCATAACAAACCAAACAAAAAGAAAAAGAAAGATCTACCATTTGGTGGCACAAGGGAATAAATATATGCCAGGTAATGCGGGACATAAAGCTCGATCTCACATGCCATAGAGACTATATCCTGGATAAGGATTATGCATTGGAGTCACTAAATAATAAAGCAAGAAGAAGAAGAAATAATTATAACTACATATTTATTAAGTGGAAGTCATATTTATTAGTCTACTGAATTTGCTCTCCAAGTGTTTAGAGGTCTAATTAATTAAATGTCCCCTGTGGTTATCCCATAGAGGACAGTAGTTGTTTGGATTCAATAAGGCATTCCATGCTTTTGTAATCAATCGTAATAAGTGCTAAGGATTGGGGTCTGATTTCTCCAAAAATTATTTGCATAATCCAGTCTGTCACTCATTCGTAAACTTATCTGGGCTAGCAGGGCCTAATCCAGGATTTTTTTTTTCGGGGGTGGGGCGAAAAATCCCTTTCCATATGTGACCACACTTTCTATAAAAACCTTAAATGCCCGAAGGTCAGAACTTACAACCCCTGTCCTGAGAGCTCTGGGGGGGGGGTCGTCCTCGAAGAAATTATTCATGTACCTTTCAACTACGCTGAACAGAATGGCTATCTCAGAATTTTGAAGGGACGTGTTTGAGTAAATGATGGGTTTGGGAGGAGAGTTGGTTGCCCTCCCATCACTTTCGAATCTTAAAAAGTGCACTAGCCTTTTCAATTTCTAATCGAATGAGCTCTTTTTCAAGTCTTTACAACTCCTTCTATGCGAAAAGCCCTGGTCTAAAACAAACTAACAAACCAAAACATCATTTTGGGAATCTATGATGTAAATTAGTTGTAAATATATTGTAAATAGGTATGGTTTGCTCTTGTATTTTGTAATTAGTGCAGGTATCAAGCCTCGGGGTTTTTATTTATTAAATAAATAGAAAAGCAAGTTTTTTAACTGAAAGTAAGGAGCAACATTGAAGCTTAGAACGAGCATGAATTGCTGCGTATATGGAGGGATTGTCCCTCCTCAATGCCTCGTTCTTCATGTTAAAGTTTTAAGTAATTAAAAAAAAAGGTTTTCTATTGTTTTGATTAACCAACCCCTGGATTCGGGAGCCGTTCTTAAGGAACTGGGGCAAAAAGCCAAGCTTTAGCCTAAAGAGCGAGGTTTCAAAGAGGAAACTCCCTTCATAAGTGTAATAATCATTACCATTATCATTTCCTGGAAGTTCAAACTAATATACTCATTCATTGCTGAGTTACTCCTTAGTCATATCCTTAGTCTTCGTAGTACCTTCTACAGAAGTAGCAGTTTTCGTGATAGTAATAGTAGCGTGCAAATATTTTCTTTATGGTCAATTGATCATCTCCATTATCATTTCCTGAAAGTTCAAAATTAATATACTCAGTCATTCCTGAATTACACCCTTTGGACTCATATCAGCAATCTGTATGCTCATAACATGCTTTGATATAGTTCAGCTTTCCCCTCAACGTTTCCTCAGATGTTTATTTCAGTATCCTCAGCCTTTAGTAGTACCCGCTGGATACGGCCTTGTAGACTAGTATCTCTTTCCACCAATGAAAAGCTGGGAAAACTCAAATTATTGTTGTGCTATCTTTCTATTGAGCTAAAGGGGTTTTTCCATCCTCTTTTTGTTCTTCCTTTCGTTTTTACATGTTATATGGCTCCTCCGTTCATTTCTTTTCTCTCGTTTCTCTATGTCCTTATATATATTGTTCTATTTCCTATTTTGTTCTCCGTTACTTTTTTCTCACTCCCATTTTCACTCTTTGTGCCAAACTATTCTAAAAATAAAAAATAAAATAAATAAAACTACTAACAAAATGATACTGTTATGTAGCTATTGGTTCTTTTTTATTATTTTCAGTCTACAACGCTAAATATTCCTCATATTACTACTACTAATTGCAAACTCTTGTGCAGCATTACGTCGCATGACGCCAGGGAATGAGTGAACACTTCCGCCATTCTAATTCCATTAAAGCTCTTGCCACCTCGCAAGAAATCTCAGAGTTTTTAAGACATTTCTCATAATATCAACCCAGCATCCCAATCATCGTCGTATAGTGAAGTTTTCTGGGCATTGATTTAAAGAAAGGTTTTTCAAAAAAAATGTTTTCAAGTAAAGTAAAGAGCCGTCATGTAAATCATTTAATTGTAAAGTAAATGACTATTCATTTATTCAAAAATAAAGTGAGCAGAAGTAAAGTCATGTAATAATTTAAACTTAACACAAAAGGAAATAATTATTATTGAATAAATAGAACGCAATAGAAACAGAAATTAAAATGAATAATCACGTAAAGCATAAAGATAAGAGATGGTTGCTTATGTCCACCTGAGATATGTTAAATATGTCATGGTTTTATTTACCGACCAAGTGAGATCATTTTGTTGTTGTATCTTCTAGTGTTCCTGTTGGTTCGGTATCACTAGCATGTTTATACCCTTACGGTCCTCTCAATCCCTTGTAGTGCTTTGGAGTACTATTGCTATTGTCACTATTGCTTAATCTTCACTTAAGCTAAAGTGGTTTAATGGTTTATTTTAAAGTTAATTTAAGAAAAAGATTTGAACTGTAAAAACAAATTCATCCTCTTGTAAACCCAAAAAGGCTATATGACCACGAATGCAGGGCGAAAGAAAAAAAGACTAAGAAAAAAAAACACTCGCACACTAAAAAAAGGAAATGACAAACAACCATCCGCCACTGACAACCCGCTGAAAACCATGCTCAGGATAAGTGCCATGCACAATAAAAATACAAACATACATTTCCAACTTGGCATAGTGCAGTTCAACGCTCGTGGACATTGAAAAAAAAAATCGAGAAACTAAAACTCTCTTCGAGAGAAACTAAGAAATCGAGAACTAAATGGGTAGTATTTTTGAGCTGACTCAGCTAGTATTAGTCATAGGTTCGAAGTCCGATCTGACCAATGGAGTGAATGAAACTCAAACGTTCGCATAATTACGAGGATGATACGTAGAATGGTCAGAGACAGGAGATGGACCAGTTCTGACGACCGTGGGAATAACACTGTAGGAAAAGCCACTGACAACCCGCTGAAAACCAAGCTCGGGGTAAGTGCCATGCACAATGAAAATACAAACATACATTTCCAACTTGGCATAGTGCAATTCAACGCTCGCGGACATCGAAGAAAATTTGAGAAACTAAAAGTCTTAAAAAAGGTTTATGTGGGAACCAAACGGGTGATATATTTTAACTGACTCAGCCAGTATTAGTCGAAGGTTCGAAGTTTGTCTGACCAATGGAGTGAATGAAACTCAAATGTTCCCATAATTACGAGTTTGATAAGTAGAATAATCAGAGACAAGAGATGGACCAGTTCTGACGGCCTTAGGAATAATACTGTGTAGTTGAAAAAAAAAGAAAAGCAATTAATGTTAAAGGATGTTAACGCTCCAAATCAAATAACGACTCATCAACAGAACTATTTTCTTTCAAAGATAAGGTCCATCGCTCATTTGTAATAGAGTGGTATTAGAAAGGAAGAAAAAAATGGCCATCCACATAGTGGATCTATAAGAATCGACCCAGAAAAATGTGTTTAGGGCTCCAAAGAATCCCAATATTCCTCTACATCTTTATTTTAATTACACTAAAATGATGCATGAAGGAGAACTCTTTATCAAGAAGGAATACCTAGGAAATGAAAGATGAATTCTTGAAATAGGCATTTTAGATAATTGAAACATGAAAGAGAATACTTCTTCTAAATAAAGATAAGGGCAAAAAACTTAAGTGAAAAGGGACAAAACTTGATAATGCCTTGTTGACCTGACCTTATTTTCTATGAAATTGAAACTTGAAAAGGAGAATGACTTATTAAGAAAACAACAATGATAGTCATTGCCTGAACCAGAGTAAATGGCTGTATTGTTTCTTAATGGCAAAATAAACAAAGGCGCTTGTCCTGCATTTGGACGACACAAGTCGATTCTTGTGGCATTCGTTCAGTGCAGTCAGAGAGGGAGTAGTGGACAATGGGGAAGGGGAGGATGGAGGAAAAAAGTTTCGAAGGAAGAACGGACTCTCCGAACCTGTGTGTTAATTGGAAACGCCTGTCACCTAGGTAGGGCAGAAAGGTTATTTTCATAAGCGGTATTCTTCTGGTTCATTATAATTTTTAGCGCCCTTTTTGGACCGCCTCTGGATCATCTTTCAGATAGCCCGTATTATGAGCTTGTGGTCCCAAACAGTGCGCGTATATTCTAGGAGGTTGCGCAGATACGTGATTTGAACAGTTTTTAACTGAGATTGAGAGAAACCCAATCGTCGCAAACTAATAAATGAGATCTCTGGAGTTAGCCCTGAAAGTGACGCCCAGGATTACGGTAACAGGTGCAGTTGGGTCCCTTGGCTCTGAGCACAGGAGGTATGGGTTCAGTGGTCGAACCTCGTCACTCTCGTTTTTCTTTAAAAAATTTTATCTGTTGGATCGTTTTTGAAACTTTTGAAATATTTGGTTTCTCTCTTGACGACTCTAGGCTGAAGTTTTTGTGTAATTCGTGCACCAAATTGATTTCAGCATATTGGTTATAGTTCCAACAGAACTATAAACAGAAATAGTATGAAGCCGTGTCATTTATCCACGGGGTGTTTTCTGCCTTTTGATTACTTCAAAGGACCTTTCCCCTTGGAAAACAAAGAATAATTACCAGAAAAATTCAGTTTTTTTACCCCTCCCCCACCCCCAAGAAAAAATGCTCTGATTTCCATCTTCCCAATCCCATCCTACTTGCGATCTGACCTAAATCCACCTATCAAACTAAGATGGTACCAAGTTTGTAAATTAAACTAGAGGTATAGCGTCGACTTCTATTAGGAGAAATGATTATATATATATTCGGATGATATCAGACTATTCTATGAGAGGAATTTTCTTCTTAATTTGAGTTTATATGCTGTGTCAAGTGTGAATTCTCTCTTAATTTGTTGTGTAAGTTGTGTAATTGGTAAAGTTTCTTTTTTTCCTCTAAAGCCTTACAGGAATATCAACTTTGTGGTCTTGTCCATGAACAAAAAACTTTATGTGTTCTCTTCAGTGTTTGTTTTTTAAAATTCTTAAAAGTTTTTACGTTTTTTCACATAAATATTTTTACGTTTTATGTTTTTTTTTTGTTTTTTTGTTTTTTTTTCAGTGCGTGCTGAACTAGTTAACAACAAGAAGTCCAAAGCACAAGGACCTATAGATTTCTGTGAATCGGGTGATTTTCCTGAATTAAGCAAACTTGACCATCTTACCAAGGAGTCTATATCAGGTTTGTCTTCTATTGTGACAAATTCGAGCTCAAATAAAGCATCATTTGTATTCAGGACTGGCGCTATCTGTAACGGACTCAAAGATATGGATAATTTTTGGGCCCTTATTTCTTCACAAGACAGCACTTTATTTTCTTTTTCTTTTTTTTTTGCTCTGAGTCAACAGTTTAGTTGTATGTTGTTTCCAGCTCTATTTTTTTATTTTTAGGGTCTAATAGTGATACGGTTATCAAACGGGCCTGGAATCCCCCCCCCCCAAAAAAAAAACAACATACAATTAGCCTACAAAATTCCCTGATGGTTCAACTGATAATATCGAATTGTCACCAATTATTTATTATTCCTCCGCAATATGCAGATAGTAGCTATTTTCTTGTGTTTTTGTCTTTTGGGTTACGTTTTGAATGTGCAATAAGTTGGTGTTAGTCCATTCGGCACCCTTTGTGCCCATTAATGACTCTGGGGCTCTTTATCCTTTGTTTTTGGCTAATCAATCACATTTGGAGCAAACACTTAGTAATATTATTTATTGTTAACTGATTTGACCGAAGCTAAAACTTCCCTCTCCCGGAGGCTTGTCCTTTGAAATCACATTTTGAGAAAGGGCAAACATGGTTTGGAGTGTGTAACTTAGCCTCCTAGAAAAAACATGAGCAAACCTTTACTTTTGAGCTAAAATTCTCTTGTTTTAACACGTTACTGTTTTTCAAAGCTGAGACGTCGTAAAAAGAGGCCATAACATTTTGAACAATATTTTATGTAATGTGAAAATTGTAACTTGGAACGTTACAACGTGTAAAAGCAACTATCGTATTGACATATTTACTGGTGAATTCAGACATTTTGAACTGGAATTATTAGGAGTTTCAGAAACTCATCCCAGGGGTAGGAAACATTTAGGTGGTATAGGATTTATTTACTCAGGCAGGAATAAGGGTGTGCCTAGGCAGGGAGTAAGGCTCACGATGAGTGAGGGAGATGCTAAGTCTTGTCTAGGCTGGGAAAGTGTCAGTGGTATAGTGCTAGTTGCTCATTTTATGACTAAAAAATGCAAGGTATTAGCCATAGTAGTGTATACTCCTGTAGAACCGACTAATGGGATAGTAGTAACTCGGGAAATTTGACTTTCAGATACAGGAACAAATAGACGAGATCCTTGGTAGAAATAGGGTAGCAGATCTTAATGCCCAGGTTGATGGAAATAGGGATAGATGGTATCGTAGCCTAAGTAAATTTGGTAAAGGAAAAGAAAAAAGTAACTTTTATAGACTGTTGCAAATTTGTAGGTATAACAATCTAGTTATAACCAATACAGTATCTGGTCATGAAATGGCCAGAAGTGAACATGGTACTCACGTAATGGTAAGACGACCAACCTTATTGATTATGCTATTGTAAACAGAAGACTGGCAGGATCAATACAAAATACTTGAGTATATAGGAGTGTCGTTGTTGATGTTAAAAGTAAAGATCACCATCTAGTAGTGTCTAGGTTTAATCTGAAACTGAGGAAGGTTAACTATCTTCCGGGAAGTTATGATGTTGGTAGATTCCAAGATGAGAATGTGAGAGAAATTTTCCAGGTACAGTTGAATATTAAATTAAAGAGTCTAAAATTGGACAATGTAGAAGATGGATGGAATAATTTCAGGAAAATAATTTGTGAAGTAGCGGATGGTGTCTTAGGGGGAAAGTTAGAAACGCAGCTACGAATTTTAGTGAAAATGTTTTATGTTTAATAGAGAAGAAGAGGGGCTTGTACAACAAGTACTTGAGTGATAGATCTTATAAAAATAAGAGGAATGTAAGAGAAGTAGGGGAAGCAGTAAAATGTGAATTGAGGTGGTGTGAAGTAGAGCCCATGAATAAAATTGCTGGAGATCTAGAAGATTCAGCCAGGTGGCATAATAGTTAAATACTGTCTTGTCATGCTAAATATTTGAGAAGTAATAGTGAATCTGGACTTGTCCCAGTTAAAGATAGGAGCGGGGGGGGGGGCAGAATTGGTTATAAGGAAAAAGTTTAAGAAAAACAGGCAGAACATTTTGAGAATGTGCTAAATCGTGAGAGAGTATCAACAAAAGGTATAGAAAAGAATGAAAAAGTTTATGACACTCTTGAAGTGAAGGAAGACATATTTTGCGTGGAAGAATTAGAAACAGAACTAAAAGGATTAAAAATAACAAGGTCCCAGGCTCTGATAGTGTGGTAAATAAGTTCTTAAATTATGGTGGTTGTAAAGCTAGAAATAAATTACTGAAGATGGTGAATGAGATTTTGTAAAAAGGCGAAGCACGTTTTCTAAAAGATAGGTGACAAGAGTCAAGCACGGATACAAGTGGGTGGTGATGGGGGTGATCGTTTCCCTCCCAGTGAATTTTTTAAGAATACTTCCTAAATCATACTGTTGAGTACTGTATACGAGAAATAAGGACTGAAAGTCAATCGTTTTCTGAAAAAAGAAGAAATACATCAACGGAATAAAGGTGTTCAAAGACGGTATGTGTTATAAACGCAAGACTGAAAAAGCTTCTGTACTGTTAGATAGAGCCCAAGGGAGTGCAGATCCAAGACAAGAAGTTTGGACAGTGACAGTGCTGTGGCCTGTATAAGCATCCAAAGATTGGCATCACTTATCACTGTTCCCCGGAGGCAGAGAGACAGATGAAGGGTATGTAATAAATACGTTCAAATGGAATAATTTTATTTCCATTACTGTACTCAGCAAAATCAAGACTCCTTCGCCGACTCCTTCGCCAACGCTATAAATATTTGCCTCCTTGCTAGCAGCCACACAACATTATATGAAGTATCCTGACAATGATGCCAATTCATCTGCCAGCACTCTAATGTCTGCCTCATTTGGTGACACTGAAATAGCTTAGAGTTCCGATGAAGATACCGGCTTGTCATCTATTATAAGGGTCAAGGTCGTATATCTTTATGCCGAATGACTTTGCATCCTACTGTAAAGAGATTTAAGAATAATGTGTCGCTTCATATCAATCGGTAGTTGGGAATTTCACTCCTCAATTTCTTTCGCCAAGTCTCTGTCAATAGTTAGGTGAGTCTATTTCCCTTGACATGAGACCTGGTTATACTTATTTTTTTCTCACAAGTGGAAGCCGTTGCAGGGCACCATAAGGCCAACTATCCTTTCTGGCGTACCTCAACGAGGTTTTTTGAGCAGTAATATTATTTGGAAGATGCATTTCTTGCTACTAGGGCTAGGCATACTAGCACCATTTATCACCCCCTTTGCCCATTGTCCTTTTTTCTTGACATCGCATTTTAAACTTGATTAAGTTCTCTTCTAGTCTTATAGAGAACAATTTTGGACAAAAAATCAAACTGGCTCAAGAGTTTGTTGTCCACTGCATCAAAACACACTGTTTATCTTCTGCTATTTTCCCCAGCCAACTAATTAGGCCTTTTCTTATTCCTTGCCCCTTTTCTTCGCTTTAGAGTACCTTTGCCAAAAGTACCGGTAACAACATTAGAAATAACCCCCTCATCCTCAAAAATTTTCATTTAAACAATGGGTTCGTTCTCAAACATTGTATTTTCAGAGAGGATTTTTCGATATTTTTTTTTTGTCCTGTTTCTATAGGAGCCTTTCACGTTGATGTCCAGACGCTTAGATTATCTATGCATCTTATATTGCAAACATATAACACCGTGATGGTATCAAAGAACTATCGAAAATATTACAACTCACCAAATCCAACAGGCAACGAGTGCGTAACCTTTTCTTTGACAGGGGTCGCCTCTGATTGGCCAACGGATATCGATGTTTAGTGGCCATCACGTTCTCGACAAAGTTTTCCAATGCTTCGTGCAAGTGGCAAAGTGAGCCAGTTGATCTCGTGTTATGTCGATAGCGAACCTTAATTCAAGCCTTAATTCAATTATTTTAAAGAAAACTGTAGAGGGGGGGGGGGGTGGCACTTTCTCCTTTTGGCACTGCCGCTCATACTTTTTAGACTTAGAGATCCTGTGAATAAAGTTTTTAGGGAAGAACAGTGTGGTTTTAGGAAGGGGAGACGATGCATCAATGAAATTTTTACTCTTAAGACTAATAATTGAGAAGTGCCTGAGTCGTCAGACCCCTTTAGTCCTTAGCCCCATTGATTATAGGTGATGTTATTCCGCCGATAGAAAAGCTCTAGCGAAGGTCTTATTGTTGTATGGTGTATCAGATAAATACATTAAAGTGATTAGTGGTAGTTACTTGTGCTTTACTTGTACCTGGATCAGGGCACAAGCTAAGTAGCTCTCGCTGGCGACAGGATACGACAGACTGTTGAATTCCACAGGTTACAGTCTTGGGTTAATTTGGCGATAATGTCGAGCCATGAAGGGTCCTATCCGCGACTTTGTCCGCTAATCTGGAATCCGCCAATCGGCTCGAGTCTGATTTGACGGTGCTGAGCCAAGTTTTGGCTTGTCCTCCGTATCGTTTTCTCCAATCAAGTGCTGGTTTGCAGCGTAGGCTTTGATCCGTAAAAGTCTCGGCCGGTCTTCGGCAAACATTGCCGACCAGGACAAACGGTGGTGTCGAATGATTGATGTGATGTCGTACTTCTGGTCACATCGTTGGCGGATGATCGTATTTGGGATTCGGTTGCTGAGATGTAACCCCAGTATGCTCCTCGGGCATCTGTGTTCAAATGTGTTGGACCATGTGCCTTGGTGACTTTTAACGGTCACGTCTGGCAGCCGTACAGTAAGACCGATCGGACTAGGGCAACGTAAATACAGATTTTTGTTTTCCGGTGGATTTCCTTCCTTTTCCATAGTGGCTTCCACAGCTGTGCAAAGACAGCGGAAGCTGATGCAATGCGGCACTGAATTTCTTCACTACATCCGCTGTTGATGTCAATGTACGATCCGAGATACTTGAATTTATTAACAACTTGAATCTGCCTTTGATTAAGGGTTATAGGGGTAGAGTTTATAACCGGGACCTCGGGGCGCAAGAATAGGCTTGAAATTTGTGGTTAAGATAACCAAGTTGCTTGGACTGAGAATAAATGAAGGTGAAAATGTGATGTTGGAAAACGAGAATATCGATCTAGATAGCTTCTCTTACCCGCGTAGTTTTATTAGTAAGGATGGTGGATGCAGTGAAGATGTTTAAAGTAGAATAGTGGCTCGGGATTTTTTTTTTTTTTTTTTTTTTTTTTTTTTTTTTTTTTTTTTTTTTTTTTTTGTCAAGAAAAGTTTGGAAGAATAGGAAGATAGGTCTGTGAACTAAGATTAGAAAATTGGAAGCTAAGGTGATAACAATGGTTAAACATGGTTCTGAAACCCAAAAATTTCTCTATATATATATATATATATATATATATATATATATATATATATATATATATATATATATATATATGTGTGTGTGTATATATATATATATATATATATATATGTGTGTATATATATATATATATATATATATATATATATATATATATATATATTAAAAAGGTTAAGAAAATAATTTATTGTTAACTGAGAGAAACAGGGCAACCCTCCCCCCTTCTCTAATGGAAACTAAATGAATGCTAACATATTTAACAGTTAATTAATTAAATTACTAACATAATTAGTTATTAATAATTAGTTAAATTAATGCTGTTAGTATACTAACAGTTTATTTAGAAAATTTGTTTTGCTTTATATTATTTTCCATTTTTATTGAATGTTTAGGTTTGTATTAAATTGATACTAAACATTCAAGTATTTTTAACCATACTTAGTGAGATTATTTGTTGTCTCCTATTGAGCGACCGATGGCTCCATAAGTGACCGTCTAATGACCTTTTGCCCAAAACATAGGCTCAAAAACTCTAGTTAGGGCCCTGAATCACATACATTGAAAATCCTGGGGGAGATCAGATTTTGACAAGGTGAAAGGAAAAGGTAAATGTCAAAGGAATTTATCATGTTTATGTGTGAGGGTTGGGGGTACAGGAATTGGTAGAAATTTGGCCCTCTAATCAAACAAATTGAAATCCTTTTAGGACTGTTTTGCTCAGAATTTCCAAAGCTCTTACCCAAGTCACTCTTATGCCGCAAGACGCACCTACGCTATTCACGAAAAACAGCCAGTCATACCACGTATGTGCTGCTGTCCCTACAGCTTTCGATTGGAGTTGGATTTCTAAGCCTCTAACTATGAGTATTAAGGTGTTTTTTGTGTGTGTGCGTTTTTTTCGAGTTGTTTTCTCTGTGTTGTTACAACAAAGGTGATTATATCTGCCATTGGTTTTGGAATTTAGGGAAAAGGCTCACTCTTACACAATTTGTAAGTTCTAGAACCTTATTTGAGAGCCGAAAGGGATCGGAAGACAAAAAGGCCTTTTTTGGGTCATTTGTCACCCACACGATTCCTCTTGTCACAATCCCACGTTAGTGATTTGAATCTGAAAGATCGAAAGATAAAAAAATTTCATAAAAGTAGATGGGCCTGTGTAGCCCCTTGGGAAACGGATCAAAGCTATGAAGATTTTCTTATTATACAAGTAGGAATTCGTAAATCTTCTAAGAAATGCAGGCTGCTTATATATATTTATTTGTAACCCACTTGTACTTATTATATTACATTGTGCAGTTGAATACTATATACGAGAAATAAGGACTGAAAGTCAATCGTTTTCCGAAATAAAAAAAAATGAAATATATCAACGCAATAAAGGAGTTCAAAGACGGTATGTGTTATAAATGAAAGACTGAAACGTTTCTGTGCTGTTAAATAGAGCCCAAGGAAGTGCAGTTCCAAGATAAAAAGGTTGGACAGTGACAGTGCTGTGGCATGTATAAGCATCAAAAGGGTGGCATCACTTATCACTGTTCCCCGGAGACAGAGAGACAGATGAAGGGTATGATACATGCGTCCAAATGGAATAATTTTATTTCCATTGCTGTACTCGGCAAAAATCAAGACTCCTTTACCAACGCTATAAATGTTTGCCTTATTGCTAGCAGCCACACAACATTATATGAAGTATCCTAACAATGATGCCAATTCATCTGTCAACAATCTTATGTCTGCCTCATTTGGTGGCACTGAAATAGCTTAGAGTTGCGATGAAGATACCGGCTTGTCATCTATTATAACGGCCAAGGCCGTATCTTTCTTTATGTCGAATGGCTTTGCATCCTACTGTAAAGAGATTTAAGAATAATGTGTCGCTTCATATCAATCGGGAGTTGGTACTCAACAGTACATTACACTTATTTATAACCCACTTACATAAGAATATAAATAGTGGAGTAAACATTAGCGAAAATCAATAATATTACACACACAAAAACAGAGAACAAAAAAACAAACCACAATAAACCACCAAAAACAATTAAACAACAATAACATTAAATAATCAATTTTAAATAAAAAAAAACGAATTGAGCCATGATGAGGCGCCAATCGCCGGTACGCTGTTTCCGAAATCTTTTTGTGTAAACCAGTCAGCTTTTCAGTAATATTCGGGAGGTGAAACTTATTTATTAATTTTCTTATACATTGTTCAGCTTGTTATCTTAATACCATTTTTCTAAATAGTATTGTAGGTTTTTCAAATGATAAAGAATGTCTGCGAATCGTATTGTAATGGTGATAATTCATACCTTGTCAGAGTTTGAATCACATGGAAGTTTTTTATGAAACAAAGATCTTATGGGCATTTCGTTTTTAATGTACATCCCATATTATAGGCCCTAGTGGGTTGAAATTTTATTAGACAAACAAGGATATTGTAACATTTGGAATTAAAAATCGAGATCAGATGTAGTTCTGTAAGATTGAAGGGCTCTACACCCCTTTTACTTATTTAGCCTTTAATTCCGAAAAAAAAGCTGCTCATATCGAACTGATTGTCGTAGAGTATTGGAAGAAATATTTTTGAAGCTTAAATTGCGATTTTTAGTGTCCTTTTTATGAGTAAGAATTGATTGGTTGGTAACTAGACCCCTTTTTCACCTTTTTGTCTGGGGCCCCCCGCTATGGCAAAACGTGACCTGGGATTGAAATTGAAATGCCATTCTACATTGTAATGAGAAACATTATTTTATCAATTTTTTTTGTTCTGAAGGCAAACTAATGCTTGTACTTTTTGTCTTTGTATAAAGTAAGGGCCTAAATGTATAGAAAAGCACTTATTATATAAAATAATTCATGTCTAAATAATAGAAGAAACAGTTACTACGCCATTGTAGAAACAAAAATTTTTCGGACACTACTTGAAAAAAACCAGAGCTAAGAGCTCATATGGCACTTGTGACGAGGCGAGCAGAGCTAAGAGCCAAGAGATCATATGGTATGAGCTCTAACAAAATTCTATGAATCAATAGATTGATTTAAAAAGGAAAATAAGAGGCTTAATGCCGGTCAGGATTTAAAATAAGAGCTCTGAGTCACGATGTCCTTCTAAATATCAAAATTCATTAAGATCCGATCACCCACTCGTAAGTTATAAATACCTAATTTTTTCTAGTTTTTGCTCTCCCTTTAGCCCCACAGATGGTCGAATCTGGGAAAACGACTTTATCAAGTCAAATTGTGCAGCTCCCTGCCACGCCTACCAATTTTCATCGTCCTAGCACGTCCAGAAGCACCAAACTCGCCAAATCACTGAACACCTCTCCCCAACTCCTCCAAAGAGAGCGAATCCAGAACGATTCTGTCAATCACGTATCAAGGACATTTGTTTATTCTATCCACCAAGCTTCATCCCGATTCCTCCACTTCAAGTGTTTTTCCAAGATTTCCCCCTCCAACTCCCCCCAATGTCCAAAGATGTGGTCGGGATTTGAAATAAGAGCTCTGAGACATGAATTCCTTCTAAAAATCAAATTTCATTAAGATCCGATCATCTATTCGTAAGATAAAAATAGCCCAATTTTCACGTTTTCCAAGAATTCCGGTTTCCCCCTCCAATTCCCCTCAATGTCACAGGATCTGGTCGGAATTTAAAATTATAATTTTAAAGCACAAGATCCTTCTAAATATCAAATTTCATTAAGATCTGGTCACCCTTTCGTAAGTTACAAATACCTCAATTTTCAAAATTACCCCACCCCCCCCCCCCCAATTCCACCAAAGAGAGCAGATCTGGTCCGTTTATGTCATTCACGTATCTTAGATAGGTTTCTATTCTTCCCATCCAGTTTCGTCCTGATCTCACTGCTTTAAGTATTTTCTAAGATTTCCGGTCCCCCCAACTGCCCCTCCCCTCCCCCCCCCAATTACGCTTGATCCGGTTGAGATTTAAAATTAAATATCTGAGTTACGAGGTCCTTCTAAATATGAAGTTTCATGAAGATCCGATCACTCCTTCGTAAGTTAAAAATACGTAATTTTTTCTTATTTTTCAAAATTAATACCCCCCCCTACCAATAGAGCGGATCCGTTCCAATTATGTAAATCACGTATGTAAGACTTCTGCTTATTTTTCCCATCAAGTTTCATCCCGATCCCTCCAATCTAAGCGTTTTCCATGATTTTAGGTTCCCCCATCCCGAACTTCCCCCAAAGTCACCAGATCTGGTCAGGATTTAAAATAAGAGTTTTGAGACACGATATCCTTCTAAATATCAAATTTCATTGAGATCCGATCACCCGTTCGTAAGTTAAAAATACCTCTTTTTTTCAGAATTAACCCCTCCCCCAACTACCCCAAAGAGAGCGGATCCGTTCCAATTATGTCAATCATGTATCTAGGACTTCGGCTTATTTTTCCTACCAAGTTTTATCTCGATCCCTCCACTCTAAGTGTTTTTCAAGTTTTAGGTTTCCCCCTCCCAACCCCCCCCCCCCTAATGTCACCAGATCTGGTCGGGATTTAAAATAAGAGCTCTGAGACACGATATCCTTCTAAATATCAAATTTCATGGAGATCCGATCACCCATTCGTAAGTTAAAAATACCTCATTTTTTCTAATTTCTCAGAAATACCCCCCCCCCTCCCAACTACCCCATAGAGAGCGGATCCGTTCCGTTTATGTCAATCATGTATCTAGGACTTGTGTTTATTTTTCCCACCAAGTTTCATCCCGATCCATCAACTCTAAGGTTGTTCCAAGTTTTAGGTTTCCCCCCCAAACCCCCCCCCCCCCTCTAATGTCACCAGATCCGGTCGGGATTTAAAATAAGAGCTTTAAGACACAATATCCTTCTAAACAACAAATTTCATTGAGATCCGGTCACCCGTTCGTAAGTTAAAAATACCTCATTTTTTCTAATTTTTCAGAATTACCCCTACCCCCCCCCCCCCCCCAACTACCCCAAAGAGAGCGGATCCGTTCCAATTATGTAAATCATGTATCTAGGACTTGTGCTTATTTTTCCCATCAAGTTTCATCCCGATCCCTCCACTCTAAGTGTTTTCCAAACTCTATGTTTCCCCCCCTCCAACTCCCCCCAATGTCATCGGATCTGGTCGGGATTTAAAATAAGAGCTCTGAGACACAATATCATTCCAAACATCAAATTTCATTAAGATCCCATCACCCGCTCATAAGTTAAAAATACTTCATTTTTTCTATTTTTTCCGAATTAACCGGTCCCGCACTCCTCCCCAGATGGTCAAATCGGGAAAACGACTATTTCTAATTTAATCTGGTCTGGTCCCTGATACGCTTGTCAAATTTCATCGTCCTAGCTTACCTGGAAGTGCCTAAGGTAGCAAAACCGGGACTTTAGGTTTCCCCCCTCCAACTCCCCCCAGTGTCATCAGATCCGGTCGGGATTTAAAATAAGAGCTCTAAGACACAATATCATTCCAAACATCAAATTTCATTAAGATCCCATCACCCGCTCATAAGTTAAAAATACTTCATTTTTTCTATTTTTTCCGAATTAACCGGCCCCCCACTCCTCCCCAGATGGTCAAATCGGGAAAACGACTATTTCTAATTCAATCTGGTCCGGTCCCTGATACGCTTGCCAAATTTCATCGTCCTAGCTTACCTGGAAGTGCCTAAAGTAGCAAAACCGGGACTTTAGGTTTCCCCCCTCCAACTCCCCCCAATGTCATCAGATCTGGTCGGGATTTAAAATAAGAGCTCTGGGACACAATATCATTCCAAACATTAAATTTCATTAAGATCCAATTACCCGCTCATAAGTTAAAAATACTTCATTTTTTCTATTTTTTGCGAATTAACCGGCCCCTCAGGGTCAAATCGGGAAAACGACTATTTCTAATTTAATCTGGTCCGGTCCCTGATACGCTTGCCAAATTTCATCGTCCAAGCTTACCTGGACGTGCCTAAAGTAGCAAAACCGGGACCGACAGAGAGACAGACCGACAGAATTGGCGATTGCTATATGTCACTTGGTTAATACCGAGTGTCATAAAAACTTGAGATTTTCTTGAAAAATTGATTGAAAGGAAATCTAATTTCTAAAACTATGCAAATGACTCATTTTACATCTAATTAGTAATTGAAAGGTGAACATATTATGTCTCGTTGAAACTAAGATCGCATAAATAATTAAACGCATATAAGTTTAGGGTCCCAAAGACATTTCCCGTTTTCAGTAAATATATTTCAGTAATTATGTTGAAATGATATCATTAATAATTTGATTGTATTATATATATGGTTATGTAATTATATTTATTCATATAATTATATGTCATAAATAAAGTCTGTTTTGAATAACCATATATATTTTATGTTAAACTTCAAATGTTGATCTATCAAACAGTTCGAGGTAACAAACTTTTAGTAAAGAACAGCCCTTAACAGTAGTAACCAAAACTCCAAAAAAGAATTTTGATAATAATATGTTTGCCAAGAGAGTTTCCTTATCAAAGCAAAATTTTCTTTTCATGAAGCTTTAAGTTACGTAGCAAAATCTATTGTAATCAGAACCTTTGAATAATTATTGAAAAGGGAAAAACACCCCCGAGGGGGGGGGGTCAACTCAATGGGAAAATCACAACATTTGCATGATTTTTGAAAATAGGGAAAACGCCTCCGAAGGGGAGGAGAGGTCGAACTTAATGGGAATTTTCCTATCTAACTCAGTATATCTGTGATATGTCCCCAAAGCAGAGATTTTGCGCTCGCGTCTGGAAAAATACTATTTTTTTTGTTTTTCCGACAGGGATGGTCACGAACGAATACATGTTTATTTGTTGATGTTTTTACCATGGTTTTATTAACAGGATTTACCGAACCAATGATCCTAGATTATCAGGAAAGGGTTTGTGCGTGTGGAAATATATAGTTCTAGTGCCCCTTTTAAGTAACAAGAGGTAATGCCACGGGAAAATGCTGTTTTCCTCGCATAACAGCAGCTTTGGCGTGAATACGATCAACATTATTATCAACGATCAACAAATATCGAAAGGCTGCTTTAAAAACTTTCAGTTTCAGAGGTCGTATTGACGAGCAGTAGCGCCTTCGTTCCCATAAATAAGTCCCCATGTATTCGATAAAAATAAAACTGCTATTACAGAGAATAAACACAGTTAAGCTAACGAATACAGGGTGTTACGTAGTTGCGCACCAAGGTTCTAGGGGTGAGATAGGTGGTTCTTCATATGTGCGTCTGGGGGCAGGGGTCTTTACAAACTCAAAATTCCACTTAACCAGTTAAAACAATCATATGTGCGTCTGGGGGCAGGACCAGTTAAAACATTCAGATTTCGTTTTCACTGTCCTTGGTAATTGAGAAATTGAGAAAATATTTTACTATCTGAATTTTTTTGGGTTATTTTAGAGAGTGCTGCGGCAGTGAAACTTTTAGAGTCCGAAGGTATTTTTGTTACACCCGAAGAGCCTAATAATATTGTTTCAAATGCAGTGGCGAGTGGACACAAAGTCATACTCACAGCTGCTGGTCGTCTGGCAATGTCTTCAACTGGAATGGAGGTAAGATTAATTGCTGTATTTCGGTGTTATATGAATTTAATATATGATAATAATGAAGAAATCCCTTTCAAATTAAAACGAATGTTTGTTAAAGATGACTAACGACTTACCAAAAATTGTACCCGACTAGGTACAAGAGGCTCCGGTAGACGTATCACAGTTCATATAATTGACTTATCAATAAAAAGTGAACATACCACTTGATGCCTTTTTTTATGCTCTTTACGAATATAATAATCGCTTCTATTGCAAATTCAAATTTAAGCACTTTTTGAGCTCCTAAAAATGATTAACTTTGAATTAAAGTATGAGTTATCGGTTGTTTTCGAAAAAATAATACTATGTTTTCTCAGTGTCAAAATTATTTATAGTTAGGTTAGGTTGGGTTAGGTCAAAAAGTGCTTAAATTTGAATTTGCGATAGAAGCGATTATTATATTCGTAAAGAGCATAAAAATGGCATCGAGTGGTATGTTCAGTTTATTGATAAGTCAATTATATGAACTCTGATACATTTACCAAAGCTTCTTTAACCCTGAAATAACCCAATAGTATAAATTACTATTCAGCAAAAATTCACCCGACTGGGAGCCCAAGTTAGGTTGTAGGACCAACTGGTTTGATCCAGAGGGGAAGATCAGTCGTTTGTTGTTGCAAGGTTTATCTTTAAAACAACCCAAGAAGTTTCTTGAATAGTAATTTCTGGTCGTTTAGAGTTTGAGTTATTGTAGGTTTTTATTTCTTCTGATGATTTCTTCTACTGGGCGTCTACCAATGGTAAGATATTTTTTGCAACTGATAAACATGTGTTTATCCCTTCTCTTGCTTAAGATTGCTATCAAAAAATCAATTGTACCGGCTTAAAGAAGCTTGTAAAAATTTTAGAAATTTTTGTTGGGAAGAAGAAGTGGGGATGGTATGAGGTTGTAACAGACGCTTAATCTCGGAAGGGTACTATTTCTTATAAGTATCGCAGAGTTAAGCACTTTTTATACATGTTTTGGCCTCCAGGATGAGGGGTATAAATTGCCCGCCCGCTAGATGAACTGGATGTAAATCAATATTATAAAACTATCCAATATTAGATTTTTTCTACCTGGGATAATAATTCCTGACTTGGATGGAACTGTTTTTGCTGATCATTAAAATGTTTGCAACAACTTAGTTTTTTAGAAAAAAAAACTGTTTGGAATCTAAATCTTTTTAAATCTCAGGCGATTTTATTATTTCTATCAATAAATATAGCTATTTTTGTGATTGTTAATTATTATTCAGCAAATGATAGTTGTATAAGTGAAAAAATTTTATAATAATTTCTTACATCTTTCTTGAGAAATTTAATAAATAGGATTAATGTCAGTCTGGAACTTCTATCCGTTTCATGATGCGTTGGATAATGGTATGAAAGTCGCTTCTGTTTTTCTTGATATTGTAAAAGCTTTTGACTGCGTTGACCATTTTATACTCATTGCCAAATTAGAAAATTACAGTTTTAGAGGACCATTTCTTGAATTACTGTCCTCGTTTTTAAAAGAAAGAACTCAATATGTACAACTAGGAGATAATGTTTCTTCAGTCAGTAGTGTTAAATTTGGAGTACCTCAAGGATCTGTTCTTGGTCCCCTGTTATTTCTAATTTTTATAAATGATTTATGTAGAGCTTTTAATATGATTTCGTATGATCTTGACATTGGATGTGACGGGGAAAAAGTAATTGTTCCCAGCTTTGCGGATGACACTCATATAACTGTGGCTGCACGAACAGGAATTCAGCTGTTGAGTCGTATTAGTTCTTGTTTGGAGTTTGTACACAATTGGATGAAGGTTAATAAGTTAAATTTGAATTATAGTAAATCTTGCTTTTTATTGTATGGTAGGAGCTCAAATTATTACCCTTGGATAGATAGACTTAATATTGCTGATATGGGTATTCTAAGAATGAATTGTACAAAATATCTAGGAGTTTTAATTGATGAATGTCTCAGCTTTAGAGAACATATAGATTATATTAGTCTTAAACTCGCTAGGAATGTTGGCATTTTAAGAAAGTTGCAGTATATTTTCCCAAGAGATATTTTAAGAACAATGTATTATTCCTTAATTCATCCTTATCTGCTATATTGTTGCAATGTTTGGGATAGTACATTTCCTTCTCATCTCGATCGTGTTCGAGTTTTGCAGAATAAAGCGCTTCGAGTGTTATGTGGTGTAGGTTTTAAAGGCTCGGTACAAAAGAGGTATATAGAATGCAAAATCTTGCCTTTAGCAGGACTTATTATTTTTTATCGAAGCCTGTTTATATATAAATATTTTCAAAATTGTTTACCAATATGTTTTAAAAGTATGTTTGAATTAGGAAGTGATATTCATACACATTCTACGAGACAGTCCGATATAATTCGTCGTCCGCTTACTATTACTCGTAGATCTCAATTCTCTATTCGGCATCTAGGACCCCATGCATGGAATTGTTTACCTACGACTTTGAGAAACTTGGATAGCTTTCTTGAATTTCGGCGGGAATTAAAGCTATTTTGCCTTAATATTTATGGTTTTGATAGTTGAGTGGACCTCAAGTGGAGCCAAGATGTTGGTTTTGATTTTGGCGATACTGGTTATGTGGTTTTAGTTTCTTTTTGTTTTGTCTCTTTTGAAGTGTAAATCCGTTTCGATTGAAATGCAGGGTAATTGATTTTTTCTTCTTCTTCTTTCTTTCTTTTTTCTTTTCCTTTTCTTTTCTTTTTATTTTTTCTTCTTTTTCGTATTGTTTTATATGTATGTGTATTGGGGTTGTAAGCCCAAACAAGCTTTGCTTCGGGCCATTTGCTTGTTTTGTTGTGTTATTTATATTAATAAACCCATCTTTCTCTCTCTCATGGTGCAACTTTGATGTAGTTATCAAGAGCTGCGGCTACATCCTGTGCACTATCTCATGCTATTTGATGCACTACATTTAAAAATGGTTTTTCCATCGTTCATGGCTGACCTTAACTTCAACGCTGTGTATAGATATTATTATGCAATACGTCGGCCTTAGCTAATGCTAAGCACTTTTACAATTGTCTCCATTCCGTGTTATATCTTTCCAGCCTTTAATGAGACAGATTTGGATCCTACATAAAAACAAAAAACTAGCATAACAAATAACGGTAGTGTGGAAAGATCGTGACAAAGGGAAGGTAACCCAGGGCCTTACGTGCTACACCGTTTAATAAGACACATTGGAATTTTACACCATAAATAACAGAAAAAAAAATCATAGAATACATTGGAGATGTGAAAGTTCACCAGTTGTCCCCAGGGCAACCTGGGTAGGCTGGAACCAAGCCATTCAGTATCATAAACGTGATGTAGTAATTCAGTTCTCATTCAAAGATGCTTTAATTATTTCAACTGCAGAGATAAAAAAAGGACTTGACTTTTTAAACAGAAGTTCTTTGGAAATAACTGTTGTAATATTTTAGGAGGACTGTAGAAACATAGTTTTTTTGTTTTTTTTACAGCTTGACTTCATTCTTTTTAATACTGAGACTTCCGAGTGGATAAAAGTAGGTTGTCCTAAAATTAGATTTTCTGAAATTCATTTTCCTTTTCTGAAATGTGATGTCTCCTATTAAATATTTTAGTGGCAAAGACGGAAATTTTGGGTCTTCGTGCACAATGGAATCCCTGGAAACCTCTGCTGTAAAATGCACACTAGAAACCCGAACTGAATGGCAATATGAATTGTATGGAGGAGGGGAGGGGACTATGCTATTTGCTATTATTGAAACTATGGTAACAGCGTTGACCAAACTAACGACTTTGGTGAGGGGCTGTCATGGTAGACCTTCTATGACAACAGTCTTTCTTGCATTAGCTTTGATGTAAAAAAAAAACAACTTTTTTTTCAGGCTGGTTCTCCTCCTGTTAAGAAGCAGATCATTCCAACAATTAGGCCAATTTCAAACTTAGAAAATAGGAAAGTTGTCAGAGTTACTGAGAGTCAATTAAGAGCGCTAAATGGTAAGTTGCCTGTACTTTCTCTCAATGGCGTTGTTTGCCGGGTCATTGGCTCCCTAGATTGAATTCCAATTACCTAGATGATAATTCCGAACATGCAAAACTTAATTAAGTTGAAAGGTATTCATCAGAAGTTTTTTAGGGGAGGGATGTGGATGCAGTGGGTTTTTTAGACCTGTGCCCCCACCTAGAGGCTTTAGGGGTGTGCCCTGACACAAATTACTTGGATAAAATAAAGGATTAAGGTAAGATTTATGGCTGGAGAAACGTTAAAGCTATTGCCACGCTATAAAATAATCACGCAACAAGGGCGATAAACTTTCAAACAAGCAAATAAAAGTCTACACGAATATAGCACGGGGACAAGTTTTTTTAAATAATTTTTTTAAGCGCTTTTTACTTGTTAAGTAATCGAGTCTACTTTTATATTTCATTAACAAAAAGACAAAAAACAGCGCCTTTCACACTACGTCATAGAACCATTCACATTAGTATATCTTAAGACAATGTGTTGCGTTATGTAACATTACGGAACTAATTTTTTCTTTAACGGGCAGTACCCAGTAGACTCAGGGTCAGCTGCCTTGTCAGATCATCTCTGGCCTTCCTATACAGGGCAGGCTAAGAACACAGCGGACGTTGCGAGATGTTAATACTTACTCGAGACGTTAAATTTTTACGCGAAAAGTTTGTTAAATTATCTCTGGCCTTAGTGTACAGGGCTGGCCACGAACATGACGGACGTCAAGAGACGATAAACGTTACACGACACGTTACAAGCAAAAGCCACCAAGTGAAATTTCTTTATGAATTCCGGCGTCCTTGTCTGAAGATGTCTGGTCTTCGTATACAAGGCAGCCAAGCAAACGACGGACAGACAAAATCTCCAACGTTAAGAGAGTCCAGTTACAACCCACTGCGCAAAAAAGAATAAAGTACTGAGCTCTTACACATGAGCTAGTAGGAATGTCCTCAAAATGTCCCAGGAGAATAGCCGGGACCTAAATGGGACAGCAAGTAATGTCTCACAAAGATCAAACTCGTAGTCATCTTCGAAAATAATTCGACATAAAAATTCTTACAGAAAATAATATTAATTGTGTTTATTGACAAAAAGAAATATACACACCAATAACAATGCCCAGAGGCTATAGTCCGTAAGGGATTAGACACGACATTAACAAAAACAATTCTACTGAAATAAGTACAGAAAAATAGGAAAAAAGACGAATGGAGCTGGACTTCTCAACTACATCATAGTTTTATCATATATTTTTTGCCTGTAAATCTTTAGACGTTAATCTTAGACGAGTGCTATTTATTGATTAAATGTTGGTGTTGTTTGCCTGTAAAACCTTAGATGAGCCATAATCTCGTTTGTATTCTTAGAACCAATAAATATAATCCAGTGATAACCTAGTTTTTCCTCTCGCAAGACTCAGCAGAATATTCGCCTCATTGTAACTATTCTAGATGGCCTTGCTAGCTTCTTAGGAGGGAATCTCACGGCTAAGCCTAAGACCACCAATTCACTCTTAGAGACTGAGGCACAAAAGACTTATAACAATTGGAGCCAGTCTTCAGTATAAGATCATAGCTCAACTATGATGAGCAAAATAGCTATCTCAAAATAGCTATCTCAGTCTATCAAGGGACGCACGCTGGGTGAGGGGGGGGGGGGCTCAGCGTATATTTACATGTTTCTATTTATGTAATTTTTTTATTTAGTTAATTTATTAGTTTTAAAAAATATAGCGCAACTTATCACCAGATCTTTGTCATTATACCGCCACATAAATTTTGTTATCAAAATTCTGTCTTGAGGACTTAGCCTTGCTCTTAAATTAACGGCAAAAACAAACCAACTACACAGTAGACCTTGGCATGGATAAACCACTGAAGTAACGGTATAAAATCATTTCTACCTTTTAATCAGGTAATTGCTCATATTATATGTAGCTGATAACTGAACGCGCCAGGGTATATCATATGGCTTGATTTTGCGGGTAATGTAATTGCAAGGCCACGACCCTAAGACAGCATTCAGTTCAAAGAGTATGGATACCATATAAAAGTGGAAACTTACAATAAAGTCGGTAATAAACCTCAACGCCATCTAGCTTTTGGCAACACTTGACATTTTTCAAGCTTTATAATCATTTCTCTGTCATGAACTCTACTCTAAATTACTCTAAATTACTCTAAATTACTAATGTTTCTAATGAGTTTGATGTTTTCGGGTTTCTGATGTTCGTTTATAGTCATTCAGTTTTTGTAGCCTGGTACAAAAATTCCTTCTAGGGGCGTCATTTTTTTCGGAGGACAATTCCCCCCACCCCCCAAAAAATGAAAGAAAATTTGCAGAAAAAACTATTATAACTATAGGTATAACTATAGCCCTTCCTTTCTATGTGGTAATCAGTTGATTACTACTGATAAATAGTCATTGCAGCGCTAAGTCACCCGAGGCTGTCAAATCTCCTTCATCTCGCCCTCTTTAGAGGTATAACTCGTGAACGTACCTAAGCATTATTTTAGTCTTGGAAAGAGGGCACCAACAAAGACAATTTCAAGAGGGAAAGCAATAAGAAGATAAAGTGTAAAACATAGCTCTTAGATAGAGAGTAACCAGACTGTTCAAACTACCCAAAGGGGGGAAGGGTGTTTGAAATGTTTTTGAAATGGTTACAATATAACAAATTGGTATTTCATATTATTTACTCGTGTGCTTCAAGTTTTTTTAGGGGCCGAAGCACGGTAGGGGCGTCGTTTGGAGGGGACATTTTCCCCCTCTAATAATGAGGAGAAAAACTTAATATACATCCCATGTCCCTTGACTATCCGGATAGGGACTCATATTCCCCCTCAATAAAAATGCGGGGGATTTCCTGGAGTATTGGAAGTTAATAAAAGAGACCCCCCCCCTCCCCTCTAGGCTCGGTCTTTTGTGATCTAAAGCTGGCAAAGATGTTTATGCTAATCGTAATTCTCATGAGTGTTTTAGAGCCGGGCGGAAATATTGTGAAGAATTGAAAATTTCCATTAATTTTTGTAGAACCCTAAGCTTGTCAAATAGCGATTGACACAGAACGTCAGTTAAGCTAATTTTCAGAGTTGAGCAGACGATTAACACAGAATGCATAATAATGCATAGAATATGGTTTTAGAATTCCTAATTAGTGATGTGGTGTATCCACAAACCGTGTTTTTTTTAATTTCAATCTGCTAAAAATATTTTTCAGGTCAAAATAGTGGGAAAGCGCCGATGATTCACAAAGTTCCACGGCCAGGCTATGGCAGAATTGCCAGTTCAATTGATACATCCACCACTGCTCCTGGAGGACCAATTATATCTAAACCAAATACGGATCATTTATTCAAAAGTTCAAATGTAGTTTATTACCAGAGGTTAAAAACTGGAACTGTGGTAAATGGTGCAAAACCAGAAATTAGAGTGATTCAAAAGCCTCAAGGCTCCCAAGGGAATAAGCGATTTCAAATTATACCATCGAGGAAAATTTCAGATGTAATGTCAACCTTAAGTTGATTCTTTTTATCTTTTTTTTTGTGTTTTTTGTGTTTTTCTTTTTTACTTTCGGATCAATAAATTTGCTTTTGATTTGTTGAGGAAAAAAATTGTATGAATTTAAGGAAAATAATATATTTTATAGATAAAAAGTGGTACCTTAGAGGGCCAGAAATATCAGTTTTCTATAACATTATCCCAAAACATGAGAATTATTTTGTGACGAATACTCAGATGTGACCCAATTATTTTATTTACAAAACGTACGTCAGAAACAGAAGTCTTATCTGTCCATTTTAACAGATTTGAACAGACATGTTTTCTAAAAGCTGATTGGATCGTCTTTGTAAAACTTCAAGCGTTTGAACCATATGATTTAACACATGTGATGTCTCTGGTTCTCTGTGTGGGGCACCAGTAGTTAGGTTTTCAGGCAAATTCCTTCTACAAACAGAAATCAATCCGTTAAAAATCAATCCGGTTTATTCAAAAAAAGAGAAGGTGTTTATGTGTAAGATTAAAACTCCATGTACTAAGTCCAAAAACTCCAAGAGTTTTTGTATCCAGATACCCTTTATTGTATTGTACGCCAAATCAGATACAATAATTCTAAAAGCGTTATAGTACTTAAATAATACAATATGAAGACAGGGGTTCGAGTCCTGATGTCGCTGGTTATTCTGTTTGGAAAGGGAGTCAGCGGTGTGACTCTACAAGCTCAGCCAAAGTCGACCCAGCACAAAATGGGTGCCTGGAGAAACCTGGGGGAAAACACGGGAAGTGTCGGATGATTTGCCCCCAACCCGCACTCCCGGCTGAAGGCAGAGAATCAGCAGATCGGTGCCTGCACTACACAGACCATTAGTCAGCATGCAAAAATAATTTTTATAATATAATATACTATAATATAATACAAAACATTATTAATATAACAACCAAGGTCGTATCCAGGAGTTAAATACCCCTATTGCCAAAGATCTATAGATATAACCGTCTGTCTTTTTCAATAATTTACTGAAGGTGCAAGCCCCATAGGATTTCAAGCTATTTGCATTTTAATGTAGATTTCCTAAATCAAATTTGTATATGGCCATGAGAACGTCTTCAAGCTTAAACCCAAGACACACTATATTCATATTTGTTGTATAAAAAAGTCAATGTTCCGTAAGACCTGTGTTCTTCGGAAATGTCAAACTTGCGATACAGGAGCGACAATTTAAATAGCTTGAACTTAGTTTGAAAGCTTAGATTAACAACAATTTCCTCCCGAGCATTTCCCATTAATACTATGTCTTTACATCCTTTATGAGATTCATAAGATGTGGGAAAACTACTATTGCAGGCTTACTTATTTTTTATTTCAAAAAAATATGCCCTTAATCTTCTCCATGATTGTTCAGTTATACAAAATGCGTCTGTAATCTGAACGGAGGCCCACCCTTCTTATCCACGGAATAAATTCTACTCGTTTTGGATTTAATGTTACTTTTACTTTCATAATTATGGCGTAGACCAGAAATATTCCCGGCAATCCAGAATGATACGTGCTAATTTAGACATCCACTCCCCTTCCTTAGAACTAATTCTGTATTTATCTGAAGGCTCAATAAGAGTTTGGATGTTTATATTAAAATGCACCCTTCAAGGCATCTGCCCCTTCCCCCTCCTAACTACAAGCTTATATTACAATGTTAGAAAATGTTAGAAAACATATTTGCAACTCTAACCTCGTTTAATCGAGGATTGTCTGCACAAATGATGAGAAATTCAGTCCGTTGAGGTAAATTAAAGCGTTTTTAGAGGTAAATTAAAAGGGACACATGACACGGTACTCGATTCTATATTTTGTTCATTTTTTGACTTTTATTGTACACACAAGTTATATTGATAAGCAAATTTACAAACATTATTAAAGCACTTTAATCGTAGGGTACTGAAATCAATATTATACTGGTAGAAAGGGATATTTTCAACTATTCACGGTTGAATCAAGAATGGTCAACATAAAGTCTGAGATATTTGTCTCATAAAAGTATATCCACGACAATAAAATACATATATAAAAATGTAATTGATTTAAGTTAGTATTACGTACACTATGCTTAGTAAACTTAAATGAACCTGGCTTGAAAGTAATCTATAATTAAAAAATCTTTTGTGCTACCATCTGGAGTGTTTAGGTTTTTTATTTACTATTTTTTACAGAGAGAACCTTTTTGTATACATAATATCAATATACAAAAGAACCACATCAGTCACTTTAGAAAGTCAAAGACTTGTTAGTAATGGCTGATGAATATTCAATGAACAGCAATACTGACTTCACTAAAAAAAATGAAATGGGACAAAAAGGTGAAGAAAAAAGGAAAATAAAGAAGAGAGAGAGAATAAAAAAAACGATAAATCAAAGTCATTTCTAAATTGTTGGTTGAACCTGCCTAAAACCATAAGTAGGCGTGCCTTTTTATCTCCCATTCCAGGCAATCTAATGGTCTTACATCAATTCTAAATTCTTGGTCAACCTACCTGAGACTCTGGGCAGGCGTGACATGCAAAAAGACAACAAACAAGTATTGGTCCAATAAGAGCGGAAGGCACACCTACTGCTGCCGTTTACCCGTGTCATTTAACCAAACACTTGGAAAACCATAAGTTCTATGACTTATCTACCTTAGTTCTACTGCCCTAGGAACGACACTTGGACGGATAATAGATAGACATATCTATCCATTAACAAATCAACTAACATCATTTTTATACAATCCTAATAAGGGGGGGGGGGCACAGTCGTAAATTTGCTTCTCACTCGATTGGACTATCTGTCTTTTTCCACAATTAGACTAGACTTGATGCCCAAAACTATTCGATTTAATTAATTTAAAAAAAAGACAAAGAAAAAAGAAGGAAAAAAAAAATCCTAATTAAAAACAAGAGTTAAGAGCTCATATGGCACTTGTGACGAGGTCAGAAGAGCCAAGAACTCATAAGATATGAGCTCTAGGAAAATTCTAAGAATCAATAGATTGCTTTAAAAGGAAAATCCGAGGTTTAATGCCGGTCGGGATTTAAAATAAGAGCTCTGAGCCACGGGATCCTTTAAATATCAAAATTAATTAAGATCTGATCTCCCATTCGTAAGATACCTCATTTTTCAAGTTTTCCAAGAATTCCGGTTTCCCCCTCTAACTCCCATCAGTGTCACCAGATCTGGTCGAGATTAAAATGAGAGCTCTTAGGCACAAGATCCTTCTAGATATCAAATTTCATTCAGACCTGATCACCCGTTCGTAAGTTAAATTACCTCATTTTTTCTAATTTTTCCGAATTACTCCCCCCCTAACTCCACCAAAGAGAGCGAATCCGGTCCGGTTATGTCAGTCACCTATCTTGGACTTGTACTTATTCTTTCCACCAAGCTTCATCCTGATTTCTTCGCTTTAAGCGTTTTCCAAGATCCCCCCCCCTAATGACAATGAATCCGGTCGGGATTTAAAATAAGAGATCTGAGTTTTGAGGTCCTTCTAAATATGAAATTTCATTAAGATACGATCATTCTTTCGCAATTTAAAAATACCTCACTTTTTATATTTTTTTAGAATTAACCCTCCCCCCAACTCCCCCAAAAAGAGCAGATCCATTCCGGTTATGTCACTTGTGTATCTAGGACTTGTGCTTATTTTTGCTACCAAGTTTTATCCCGATCCCTCCACTCTAAGCGTTTTCCAAGATTTAAGGTCCCCCACCAACTTCCCCTTCGCCAGATCCGGTCGGGATTTAAAATAAGAGCTCTGAGACATGATATCCCTCCAAACATCAAATTTCATGAAGATCCGATTACTCCTTCGTAAGTTAAAAATACTTCATTTTTCTAATTTTTCAGAATTAACCATCTCCCCCCAACTCCCTCATCGAGACCGGATCCGTATCGGTTATGTCATTCACGTATCTATGACTTAAAATTATTTTTCCCGTCAAGTTTCATTCCGATCCCTCCACTTCGAGCGTTTTCCAAGAATTTAGGTACCCCCCCAACTCCCCCCAATGTTACCAAATCCGGTTGGAATTTATTATAAGAACTCCAAGACACGATATTCTTCCAAACATCCTCATTTTTTTTTTTCAGAATTAACCCTCCTTCCCCAACTCCCCCGAAGAGAGCAGATCCATTCCGCTTATATCAATCACGTATCTAGAACTTAGTATTATTTTTACCACCAAGTCTCATCCTGATTCCTCCACTCTAAGCGTTTTCCAGGATTTTAGGATCCCCCCACCAACTCCCCCAGTGTCACCAGATCCAGTTGGGATTTAAAACAAGAGCTCTGAGACACAATATGCTTCCAAACATCAAATTTCATTAAGATCCCATTTCCCATTCGTAAGTTAATAATACCTCATTTTTTCTGTTTTTCCGAATGAATCGGCCCAATTACCCCCCCCCCCCCCCCCAGATAGTCAAATCGGGAAAACGACTATTTTTAATTGAATCTGGTCCGGTCCCTGATACGCCCGCCAAATTGCATCGTCCTAGCTTACCTGGAAAGGCCTAAAGTAGCAAAACCGGGACAGACAGAACGACAGACCGACAGAATTTACGATCGCCAAATGTCACTTGTGTTGTACGCTAGGGTTTATTCCGGGTTAAGTAGATTCTAAATAGATGCCAGTGTCACTTTCACTTTAGTTTCTGGGGTAGTTTATCATTTATGTCATTTCCTTAGAATATCTTGTGGGTTTCGTTTGGGTATGTCAGTTTGGGTATATATAGATTAGGGGAGTGATTTCATCAGTGCAGTTGAATTTCAAGTTCAGTTAAGTGAACCTAAATTTGAGTATATTTTGATGTATTTATGTTTCTAGTTTAGCTATGTAAAATAAACTATGGTAGTAGCCAAGCTCTCGCTTCCGTTCAGGCGTAGGATTGAGAACCAACCAAAGGTACTATATTACCAACAAGATATAGTACATAACACTTGGTTGATACCAAGTTCCATAACAAGACAATAAGCTATCCCATTTAAATTATTTACTTAATCTCTTCCCAGAAGGTGATGCTTCAGCCTGCTCTTAAACTGGCTAACATTTTCCGAGAACCTTATAATCGTTGGTAAAGAATTCCCTACTACTGCTCAACGATTCTACTACGAAGAATTGCTTGTAAACATTTAGTGAAAAATTTCAGGAAACGAACCATATATATTATTGAACACAAAAATAGCAAGTTGATACTCATGAAGTTGGCTAACATTAAGAATCATGAGTTTCCTTTAACAATTAATTTTATTATTTTCACCATTGTAAAACCTGAACACATTTCAAATTCATATAAAATCCCATAGGCATATCACACAACCATTAGGAATGTAAGGCATGAGAATACCATGATAATGATTTAAAAGGGCAGTACGAAGTAACTGATTTCTCAACCACCGAATTAGACCAAGCCCTCTATATACCTTAGCTGCCACCTAATCACCATGTGCTTTCCAGCTCACATTTTGATCAAGCTAAAAACCAGGTTTCTCGTCAAAGCTATTTGCTTCAATGGCCTATTACGAAGAAATGCTTTTCCACTTAAATCAATTGGACTTCCTTTCTGACTAAACAACACAAAATGAGGTTTTAAAATATTAACTGATAAGCAACTAATCTTTTTAAAAATTAAAATATGCCTCAAAGCTTTCCCCACAAGAATATCAGCATTACATGCAGCAGTTGGCAATACCCTGTAATCGGCAAAAGAAGTATTAACAGACCCGGAACATAACACCACATAGTGTCTATATAAACAAGATGCAACAAATTACCGTAGACAGAACCTTGCTGTACACCAGACCTTATAAAAATTTATTAGAAATAACATTATTAAAACATCCAAGCATCAACCTTCCTATCAAATAATATTAAAACTCCCTAAAATACTACCAATGCTACCTGTGACTTCAAGTGACCGTAGCCTATTAATTAAAATTTCAAAATCAAACGTGTCAAACACTTCTTTAAAATCTATATAAACCAAAAAATCATTTCACCGTTATCCATTGATTTGTTCAGAAAATCAAGAAAATGTTCAATCTAGAAATTGTCTTCAACCTTCCAAAGTCTCCTAGAAGTAGATTCACCTTGTAGGCAAACAAAAATAAGGCCTAGATCCGACCAAACGTTCTTTGCTCCGTACTTATATCTAGCACTATCCAGGAAAATCTTGCGCTGCTTTGTAAGATATTCATTTACAAAAATACCAGATTTTGCAAGCTTAAACTCCGATTTAAAGAGAGTATGCACAACATCTTTGTTAGAAAATTTGACGATCACAGAGGCAAATCGACTTTCATCTGTATTCTGAGCTGTAAGGCTGGGTAAACAAAATCGTTTTAAAGAAAGAATTTGAATCACTCATAAGAGTACTTAAGCCTATTTACCTTGTATAATACTATGTATTGTTACTTTTAGGTCAACACCAGGGGCATGTATGGCCCCTACGAATACAAGGGAATCAAGCTCAGATTCTTGTTGATATTCATCAAGTGTATCTTCCATTTTGGTAATACGATTTTCAAGTGACTCAATTTGAGCTCTTTATCCCTTAAGCACTTTACCAATCTGATCAAGTTTTCTTCAACTGATATTCTATCACAAACTTGGGATATTATCTGTTCAGCAGTACCTAGGTTAATACTATTATTTTGTGCTACCTTTCCGTAGAAACTAAATTTTCAACATGAACAGATACCGATCAATTTTCAGAACTTGGGCAGGTTTGCACGGATGAAGTTTATTTTGGAATGTTGTAAGTAGATATCCGGGAAAATCGCCAGCTCCTGAAATGCTTTGTTAATGCTCCGTTCTGTTTCTGTGATGATTCTTTAGAATTTTCCGCACAGAGGACTGTGATGCCTCTTTAGAATTTTCCGCACAGAGGACCAAATTCACTTCTAAGACTGTTTAAAGATCATGGGATCCTAACAGAGACTAGAAATGTTGGTGCTTTTTCTGATTGGGTATTAACGACTACAATTATTACTGGCCAAAGCGGGTGTTCATTTGAAACTATCAAATTGATTGTCTAAAGGCAAAAATAAAAAGTGTAATAATAAACTTGCCTGTATTTGAGCAAGCCCCGGGTGTGCAGTGGCTATCACTTGTTTGATAAGTGGCTTGGTCGACTATGGAGACCAGCTAGAATTTATGACAGTACTGTGATATTCAAAGCTGCTATCCAGTAAACCACAAAATCACTGACAGTCACTGCAATAAACCTAAACATATTCAAAAGTTAACCCGGCTTAAAATCATATAGATGTTGACAGTTCCAATGCAAAACGAGTACTGAATTCGCAAAGTATGGTCCTGTGGTGGCGCAGTGGGTTTGACCTTAGCTTGGTAATACGGGACCCAGAGATCAAATTATGCTGCAGCAATGCACTGCAGGGCCGACGCAAGGATCTTAGTAGTCAAGAAGCGTCGTTAATCTGATACAATACAATTGCAAAGTATGTACCCAAGGAGCTGTAGACTGGCTGCAGGTATCTGGGGTGCTGAAATTTGACTGCCGGTAACTAGAAGGGGGAGCTGTGAGCTGGTTGCAGTTACAAGGGGTGCATCAGTTCTGGTGCAGGTCCGTCTGTCTGGTCTGTCTTTCTGTCTGTCTGTCTGAATGTCTGTTTGTCTTTCTGTCTGTCCTGTATGTCTGGTCTGTCTATCTGTTTGTCGTGTCTGTCTGTCTGCCTGTCTGTCTCAGTAGTTAATTATACGTTGGCTACAGGTATACCGGGACACAAATGACGACCGGGACACAGGGAATATAAATGACGACCAGGACACAGGGACACAACTACAACGGGGACGCCAGGGCACATGGGGATATGTAAATGACGACGGGGACACAGGGAATGTTCGATTAGCAATCATCATTAACGAAACTCAAGGGCAATCGTTAGAAAAATGCGGTATGGATCTGAATACGGATTGTTTTCCCATGGACAATTATTATGTTGCATGTTCAAGAGTTGGTAAACCTGACAATCTATTTATATGGACAGACAATGGGACAGCAAAGAATGATGTATATTCGCAAGTTTTACGTAGTTAAAAATATATATATCTATTTATCTATCTATATATATAAAAGTAAGTTGTCTGTGTGTGTGTGTGTCGAGTGACGTCTTGTTTGTGTGTCGACTGACGTCATGTTTATTGATTGACGAAATTACACATCGGGACACAAATGACGACGGGACACCGGGACATCTATATATATAAAAATAAGTTGTCTGTGTGTCGAGTGACGTCATGTTTGTGCGTCGACTGAAGTCATGTTTGTTGATTGACGAAATTACACACCGGAAAATCGGGACACAAATGACGACCGGGACACCGGGACATAGGAAATATAAATGACGACCGGGACACTCAAAGAGAAATTACAAACTGGGACACCGGGACACAAATGACGACCGGGACACAGGGAATATAAATGACCACCGATACACAGGGACACATCATTAGAATAATGAGGTATAGATCTGAATACTGATTGTTTTTCCCATGGACAATTATATGTTGCATGTTCAAGAGTCAGTAAACCTGACAATCTATTTATATGCAACATATATATATATATATATATATATATATATATATATATATATATATATATATATTATATATATATATATATATATATATATATATATATATATATACTAACTGTTGGGGTGGCGCTTCGTGCCACCCCAACACCTAGTTGATGGGGCGCTTTGCGCCCCTCCAAGCCCCCCCGCGCGCTTAAGTCCTTACGCGCCATATTAGTTACGCGCCATTGTAGTTGTGTCCCTGTGTCCCACCTGTGAATATAGATAGATTTATATATGTGTTTCAAACTACGTAAAAATAATTTTTTAGAATATTCGGAAATACTTTTTCAATCAATTCATTTTTGGACGTCACTAAATTACAGAAATCAGCAGGTAGTTGTATACGCCTTGAAATTGAGTCTACTGGGAGCTTTCCGTTTCCAATTGCCAGCAATTGATCTGAAAATGTTTGACCAGAGTCATCGTTTTGCAATCGGACACGCATATTTGTAGTCAATTTTAATGTTTTTACGTGAGCCCATAAATTAGAATTTTTCAGGCAAGCATTCATTTCGTCTGCAGGAGTTGATCTAGGTATTATAGGTAATGTTTGGCTGAAATCTCCCGCAAGCAATATTAATGTGCTGCCAAAGGGTTTCGACTTCCCTCGCAAATCTTTCAAGCATTGATCCAGAGCCTCGACCGATTTTTTTTGTGCCATTGTGCACTCATCCCAAATAATAAGTTTGCATTGCTGCAATACTTTACCCATCCCAGATGATTTGGAAATATTGCACGTGGGATTAGTATATGTACGTGTGGCAAACCTTGTTTTTACCATTCCACTGAGTACATCCAGCATCGCACTGACCCAAACACTTTAAGTTTTACTACGTAGTTTATCAGTGATTTCAACTTTTGCCGGAAGACACGGGCCGTAATGTCATGTCTATGAACCGCCGATTGTCCTTGAAGTAAAAGCTGCAGTATCTCGTCCCAAGATTGATTACATGTAAATGTAATAAATAAATCTGGACGACCATAGAGACAAACATACGCAATAGCATCTTGAGCATATTCTAGCATATGACGGGGACACACAGCATATGACGAAGGTAAAATTGTTAATCTTCCAACGTTTGTGGTATTACCGTCATTTGTAACTGCATCTCGCAAATGAATGTATTGTTCAGAGCGGAGCTTGGTCTGATTCAGGCGGATATATAGCAAACGTTCTGATTCAATTTTAGCATACATATCAACGACGAATTGGTGAAACAATTCACGGCATTTTAAAATATAATTTTCTTCATCCTGCCGAATCATTAGTCTATAGGAATAATAATGCATTGCACTGCATTTCTTATTCATTTCTTTGTTAGTGGCTGGATTCATCAATTTAATATTAAAGTGATAGCCGTCGGCTCCATCCCAAAAAATTATAGGATATTGTAGGGCATCGTAGCATCGATGAGTTTCAGCAATTCTTAACAACTGAGCGTTTCGCTTATGAAGAATAATATCTCGAGGTAAAAACTGATCACCGAACATAACGATTGCCACTTCGTCGATAGTTGGAGCATTGTATCTACGCACATGTTGGCCAGGAGGCGTTTTGTCAGCGGAAATAACAATTTTATGCGTATCAGTAGGCATCAAATCGATGGCTGTTTTGAACAGACGCACTAAATTATTATTTTCGTGGAAAAGATGTTGCAATTGGGAAACGATTGTCCTTTCAACGTTGTGAGAAATTTCGCAACCTGCATTCAATTCAGAATTTCTATCACTGATGAAGTACAATTGTAAAAATTTATGATTCTCGCCTGAGAATGGTAGAAGGGACCTTGCTCTATGATAAATTTGCCCTTTTACTTTGAAAGTAGACATAAATTGATCCGGATTTTCGATTTGGGCTCCAAACGACGTCATTTGGAAACATGAGTTATATTTTCTGATTTTTGACAAAAAACGCTTAGATTCTGACGTAGTTCCAGTAAGGAAAGTCTTCAATGGCTCTGGTGGTGCAGCCAATAGAGGAAGTTTAACTTTTCCTGAGGCGCAACACATTCCCATTGTTTCACCATTGAATTTCAAGGCCTTGCAATAGGGACGAATTTTAGACATAGTCCCGATTTGAACACATCTACTCAAGCTATAATCTTCGACTGGGCTGTACCTGAATGCCAGGCGATAACTTTCAGATTGCTCTGATTCCTCGGCACGCTTTCTTTTCTTACTTTCTCTATCAGCATCAAGCCTGATTTCTTGCTGTTCTTGTGATTCCTCCGCACGCCTTCCTTTTCACTTTCTCTTTTAGCAGCAAGTCTGGTTTCATGTTGCTCTGGTAGTTCCTCGGCACGCCTTCTTTTTTCACTTTCTCTTTTAGCAGCAAGTCTGCTTTCGCGTTGCTCTGGTAGTTCCTCGGCACGCTTTCTGTTCTTTCTTTCTCTATCAGCCTCAAGCCTGTTTCCTTGCTGTTCTTTTAATTCTTCGGCACGCTTTCTTTTCTGACTTTCTCTATCAGCAGCAAGTTTTTTGGCATAGACTCTTTGAGCATCTTCCTCGGCTGTTGCCATTGTAAGTTCATCAGTCATTTTAAAGTTAAACATTAATAGATTTCTACGTGAACGCATGTCTTAAATATCTTTAATGACGTCACCGCCATAACAAAAATGACGACAACTAACTTCATGACGTCAGTCAACACACAAACATGACGTCACCTGACAGACACATCCACAGACAACTTATTTTTATATATATAGATATACTAGCTGTTGGGGTGGCGCTTCGCGCCACCCCAACACCTAGTTGGTGGGGCGCTTCGCACCCCCCCAAGCCCCCCGCGCGCGTAAGTCGTTACGCGCCATATTAGTTACGCGCCATTGTAGTTGTGTCCCTGTGTCCCACCTGTGAATAGAGATAGATATAAATATATGTTTTTAACTACGTAAAACATGCGAATATACAACAATCTTCGCTGTCCCATTGTCTGTGCATATAAATAGATTGTCAGGTTTACTGACTCTTGAACATGCAACATATAATTGTCCATGGGAAAAACAATCCGTATTCAGATCTATACCTCATTATTCTAATGATGTGTCCCTGTGTCCCGGTCGTCATTTATATTCCCTTTGTCCCGGTCGTCATTTGTGTCCCGGTGTCCCAGTTTGTAATTTCTCTTTGAGTGTCCCGGTCGTCATTTATATTCCCTGTGTCCCAGTGTCCCGGTCGTCATTTGTGTCCCGGTGTCCCGGTCTGTAATTTCTAATAGAACAATCCCTGTGTCCCGGTCGTCATTTATATATCCCGCCTGTGCCCCCGGCGTCCCCGTTGTAGTTGTGTCCCTGTGTCCCGGTCTTCATTTATATTCCCTGTGTCCCGGTCGTGATTTGTGTCCGGGTGTCCCAGTCTGTAATTTCGCTTTGAGGTTCCCGGTCGTCACTTATATTCCCTCTGTCTCGGTCGTCATTTGTGTCCCGGTCTGTAATTTCTCTTTGAGTGTTTTTTCTTTTTAGTTTTTTTTAGTTTTTTATCTTTTTTCTTTTTTCAGTTTTCTTTTTCTTCTTTATTTTTCAGCGTCACTATGAAGTACATATCGACGAACCTTTGTTTTTTTAACTTAAATCTGGTAGGCATTGACGACCTTATCCAAGTCAAAATCCCAAACCCAATCATCATCGCTATCATTTTCAGTTTTGATATGTTTTGACTCTCGCTGTCCAGGTGGATTTTCATCTAACTGCGCGGTTTTGCGTTCTTTAGCCGCAAGCCTGTTTTCTTGCTGTTCTTGTGATTCCTTGGAACGCTTTCTTTTTTACTTTCTCTATCAGCAGCAAGTTTTTTGGCATAAACTCTTTGAGCAGCTTCCTCGGCTGTTGCCATTGTAGGTTCTTCAGTCATTTTACAAATAAACATTTTTCCGTGAACAAATGAAGCCCCCCCCCAAGCCCCCCCGCGCGCGTAAGTCGTTACGCGCCATATTAGTTACGCGCCATTGTAGTTGTGTCCCTATGTCCCACCTGTGAATATAGATATATATATATATATATATATATATATATATATATATATATATATATATATATATATATATATATACGTTTTTAACTACGTAAAACTTGCGAATATACAACATTCTTTGCTGTCCCATTGTCTGTGCATATAAATAGATACTCAGGTTTACCGACTCTTGAACATGCAACATATAATGGTCTATGGGAAAACAATCCGTATTCAGATCTATACCTCATGATTCTAATGATTGCCCTTGAGCTTTGTTGATGGTGATTGCTAATCGACGATTCCCTGTGTCGCCGTCGTCATTTATATATCCCCGTGTGCCCCCCGGTGTCCCGGTCGTCATTTATATTCCATGTGTTCCGGTCGTCATTTATGCCCAGGTGTCCCAGTCTGTGAATTCTCTTTGAGTGTCCCGGGCGTCATTGATATTCCTTGTGTCCCGGTGTCCTGGTCGTCATTCATGTCCCGGTGTCCCAGTCTGTATATACATTCGTTTTTGAATTGGTCTTTTTTTTAGGTTTTAGTTTTCTGCCTTTTTTTTAGTTTTTTTAGTTATACCTCATGATTCTAATGATTGCCCTTGAGCTTTGTTGATGGTGATTGCTAATCGAACATTCTCTGTGTCCCCATCGTCATTTATATATCCCCCTGTGCCCCCCGGCGTCCCCGTTGTAGTTGTGTCCCTGTGTCCCGGTCGTCATTTATATTCCCTGTGTCCCGGTCGTCATTTGTATTCCGGTGTCCCAGTCTGTATATACATTCGTTTTTGAAATGGTAAATGATGAAATAAATTTTTGTATTTTTCCCCTTTTTTTCTTTTTAGTTTTTTTTTTGGTTTTTACATTTAATTAGTTTTTTTAGTTTTTTTTTCTTTTTTCTTTTTAGTTTTTTTTTATTTTTATTTTTTTAGTTTTGTTTTTCTCCTTTATTTTTCTTTTTGTTTCCTTTTTTTAGTTTTTTTTATTTTTTAGTTTTTTTAGTTTTATAGCTTTTTTAGTTTTTTTATTAGTTTTTAGTTTGTTTTTTTCTTTTTAGTTTTTTTGTAGTTTTTACCTTTTTTTTTAGTTTTTTTTTTTACTTATGTCCTGGTCGTCATTTATACTCCCTGTGTCCCGGTCGTCATTTGTGATGGTTTGTTGACGGAGTTTTGTTGATGGTGATTGCTAATTGAACATTCCTTGTGTCCCGGTCGCTTTCTCTTTGAGTGTCCCGGTCGTAATTTATATTCCCTACTAGCTGTTGGAGTGGCGCTTCGCGCCACCCCAACACCTAGTTGGTGGGGGCGCTTCGCCCCCCCCAAGCCCCCCCGCGCGCGTAAGTCGTTACGCGCCATAATAGTTACGCGCCATTGAAGTTGTGTCCCTATGTCCCACCTGTGAATATAGATATATATATATATATATATATATATATATATATATATATATATATATATATATATATATATATATATATATATATATATATATATATATATATATATATATATGGTTTTATCTACGTAAAACTTGCGAATATACAACATTCTTTGCTGTCCCATTGTCTTTGCATATAAATAGATTGTCAGGTTTACCGACTCTTGAACATGCATAATATAATGGTCCATGGGAAAACAATCTGTATTCAGATCTATACCTCATGATTCTAATGATTGCCCTTGAGCTTTGTTGATGGTGATTGCTAATCGACCATTCCCTGTCCCGGTGTCCCGGTCGTCATTTATATACCCCTGTTTCCCCCGGTGTCCCCGTTGTAGTTGTGTCCCTGTGTCCCGGTCGTCATTTGTATCCCGGTGTCCCGGTCTGTATATACATTCGTTTTTTAGTTTTGTTTTTCTCCTTTATTTTTTTCCTTTTTTTTTCTTTTTTAGTTTATTTAGATTTTTAGATTTTTTAGTTTTTTTATTAGTTTGTAGTTTTTTTTTTCTTTTTAGTTTTTTTGTAGTTTTTACCTTCTTTTTAGTTTTGTTAGTTTTTTTTTTTACTTATGTCCTGGTCGTCATTTATACTCCCTGTGTCCCGGTGCTTTGTTGATTGCTAATCGAACATTCCTTTTGTCCTGGTCGCTTTCTCTTTGAGTGTCGTCATTTATTTTTTTCTTTTTTAGTTCTTTTAGTTTTTACCTTTTTTAGTTTTTTTTAGTTTTTTAGATGAAAATTTTTTTTAGTTTTTTCCTTTTTTTCTTTTTAGTTTTTTATTGGTTTTTACCTTTATTTTAGCTTATTTTTCAGTTTTTTCCTTTTTTTTAGTTTTTTTTATTTTTTATTTTTTTTAGTTTTTTACCTTTTTTTAGTTTTTTTAGTTTTTTTAGTTTTTTAGCTTTTTTACTTTTTTTATTAGTTTTTAGTTTTTTTTTGTAGTTTTTGCCTTTTTTTAGTTTTTTCAGTTTTTTTTTAGTTTTTTATTGGTTTTTACCTTTATTTTAGCTTATTTTTCAGTTTTTTCCTTTTTTTAGTTTTTTTTAGTTTTTAGTTTTTTTAGTTTTTTACCTTTTTTTAGTTTTTTAGTTTTTTTAGTTTTTTAGCTTTTTTATTTTTTTTATTAGTTTTTAGTTTTTTTTGTACTTAGTTTTTTTAGTTTTTTACCTTTTTTTAGTTTTTTTAGTTTTTTTAGTTTTTTAGCTTTTTTATTTTTTTTATTAGTTTTTAGTTTTTTTGTAGTTTTTGCCTTTTTTTAGTTTTTTTAGTTTTTTAGCTTTTTTATTAGTTTTTAGTTATTTTTGTAGTTTTTGCCTTTTTTTAGTTTTTTTTAGTTTTTTAGCTTTTTTATTTTTTTTATTAGTTTTTAGTTTTTTTTGTAGTTTTTGCCTTTTTTTAGTTTTTTCAGTTTTGACGTCACCTGATCCAGTTTTTTCAGGTGACGTCACCTGATCCAAATAGATTGTCAGGTTTACCGACTCTTGAACATGCAACATATAATGGTCCATGGGAAAACAATCTGTATTCAGATCTATACCTCATGATTCTAATGATTGCCCTTGAGCTTTGTTGATGGTGATTGCTAATCGACCATTCCCTGTCCCGGTGTCCCGGTCGTCATTTATATCCCCCTGTTTCCCCCGGTCTCCCCGTTGTAGTTGTGTCCCTGTGTCCCGGTCGTCATTTATATTCCCTGTGTCCCGGTCGTCATTTGTATCCCGGTGTCCCGGTCTGTATATACATTCGTTTTTTAGTTTTGTTTTTCTCCTTTATTTTTTTCCTTTTTTTTTCTTTTTTAGTTTATTTAGATTTTTAGATTTTTTAGTTTTTTTATTAGTTTTTAGTTTTTTTTTCTTTTTAGTATTTTTGTAGTTTTTACCTTCTTTTTAGTTTTGTTAGTTTTTTTTTTTACTTATGTCCTGGTCGTCATTTATACTCCCTGTGTCCCGGTGCTTTGTTGATTGCTAATCGAACATTCCTTTTAACCTGGTCGCTTTCTCTTTGAGTGTCGTCATTTATTTTTTTCTTTTTTAGTTCTTTTAGTTTTTACCTTTTTTAGTTTTTTTTAGTTTTTTAGATGAAATTTTTTTTTAGTTTTTATTAGTTTTTAGTTTTTTTTGTAGTTTTTGCCTTTTTTTATTTTTTTTAGTTTTTTAGCTTTTTTATTAATTTTTAATTTTTTTTGTAGTTTTTGCCTTTTTTTAGTTTTTTTTAGTTTTTTAGCTTTTTTATTTTTTTTATTAGTTTTTAGTTTTTTTTGTAGTTAGTTTTTTTAGTTTTTTACCTTTTTTTAGTTTTTTTAGTTTTTTTAGTTTTTTAGCTTTTTTATTTTTTTTATTAGTTTTTAGTTTTTCTTTGTAGTTTTTGCCTTTTTTTATTTTTTTTAGTTTTTTAGCTTTTTTATTAGTTTTTAGTTTTTTTTGTAGTTTTTGCCTTTTTTTAGTTTTTTTAGTTTTTTAGCTTTTTTATTTTTTTATTAGTTTTTAGTTTTTTTTGTAGTTTTTGCCTTTTTTTAGTTTTTTCAGTTTTGACGTCACCTGATCCAGTTTTTTCAGGTGACGTCACCTGATCCACGATCCACAGATCCACAGACAACTTATTTTTATATATATAGATGTGCCGGTGTCCTGGTCGTCATTTGTGTCCCAATGTGATTTCGTAATTTCGTCAGTCGAAAACATGACGTCAGTCGACACAGAAACATGACGTCACCTGATCCACAGACAGACAGAAAACTTATTTTTATATATATATAGAAGATAGATAGATATCTATATATATAAAAATAAGTTGTTTGTCTGTCTGTCGACTGACGTCATTAGGATTGAGCTGTATGTCGTCATGAAGTTAGTTGTCGTCATGTTTGTTATGACGACGTCAAGTTTGTCAACTGATGAAATTAAAGACCGGAACACCGGGACACAAATGACGACCAGGACACCAGGAAACAGGGAATATAAATGACGACCGGGACACTCAAAGAGAAATTACAGACAGGGACACCGGGACACAAATAACGACCGAATCTATCTATATATATAAAAACTACCGTTGGGGGACATATAAATAGATTGTCAGGTTTACCGACTCTTGAACATGCAACATAAAAAAAACTAAAAACTGAAAAACAAAAAAAAACTAAAAAAAGGAAAAAAACTTAAAAATAAAGGAGGATATATATATATATATATATATATATATATATATATATATATATATATATATATATATATATATATATATATATATATATATATATAAATATATATATAGTTTTCAGTCCAGAACCAATAAAGCTATTATGTAAACATTAAAAATATTTATGTTGTCTGAGCAATAATTTTTAGTTTTTATTTTCAAAATAGAAAATTACCTGAATATTTTAGAATTAGTTTTGTTTTTTGTTAGGTTCCTGCTATTCAACGCGTGACTTCAACTCGTCACGAATTAGTGAAAATTATAAGATGTCTACTTGGAATAATTATGTTGAAAGTGCTCAAAGAGCTACTCAAAGAGTCTATGCCAAAAAACTTGCGGCTGATAGAGAAAGTAAGAAAAGAAAGCGTGCCGAGGAATCTCAAGAACAGCAAGAAAACAGGCTTGCGGCTGATAGAGAAAGTAAGAGAAGAAAGCGTGCCGAGGAATCACAAGAACAGCGAGAAAACAGGCTTGCGGCTGATAGAGAAGGTAAGAACAGAAAGCGTGCCGAGGAATCACAAGAGCAACGTGAAAACAGGCTTGCGGCTTCAAAAGATAATGCCAAAAGAAAGCGTGCCGAGGAATCAGAGCAACCTGAAAGTTATCGCCTAGCATTCAGGTACAGCCCAGTCGATGATTATAGCTTGAGTGGATGTGTTCAAATCGGGACTATGTCTAAAATTTGTTCCTGTTGCAAGGCCTTGAAATTCAATGGTGAAACAATGGGAATGTGTTGCGCCTCAGGAAAAGTTAAACTTCCTCTATTGGCTGCACCACCAGAGCCATTGAAGACTTTCCTTACTGGAACTACGTCAGAATCTAAGCGTTTTTTGTCAAAAATCAGAAAATATAACTCATGTTTCCAAATGACGTCGTTTGGAGCCCAAATCGAAAATCCAGATCAATTTATGTCTACTTTCAAAGTAAAAGGTCAAATTTATCATAGAGCAGGGTCCCTTCTACCATTCTCAGGCGAGAATCATAAATTTTTACAATTGTACTTCATCAGTGATAGAAATTCTGAATTGAATGCACGTTGCGAAATTTCTCCCAACGTTGAAAGGACTATCGTTTCCCAATTGCAACATCTTTTCCACGAAAATAATAATTTAGTGCGTCTGTTCAAAACAGCCATCGATTTGATGCCTACTGATACGCATAAAATTGTTATTTCCGCTGACAAAACGCCTCCTGGCCAACATGTGCGTAGATACAATGCTCCAACTATCGACGAAGTGGCAATCGTTATGGTCGGTGATCAGTTTTTACCTCGAGATATTATTCTTCATAAGCGAAACGCTCAGTTGTTAAGAATTGCTGAAACTCATCGATGCTACGATGCCCTACAATATCCTATCATTTTTTGGGAAGGAACCGACGGCTATCACTTTAATATCAAATTGATGAATCCAGCCACTAACAAAGAAATGAATAAGAAATGCAGTGCAATGCATTATTATTCCTATAGACTAATGATTCGGCAGGATGAAGAAAATTATATTTTAAAATGCTGTGAATTGTTTCACCAATTCGTCGTTGATATGTATGCTAAAATTGAATCAGAACGTTTGCTATATATCCGCCTGAATCAGACCAAGCTCCGCTCTGAACAATACATTCATTTGCGAGATGCAGTTATAAATGACGGTAATATCACAAACGTTGGAAGATTAACAATTTTACCTTCGTCATATGCTGGCAGTCCCCGTCATATGCATGAATATGCTCAAGATGCTATTGCGTATGTTCGTCTCTCTGGTCGTCCAGATTTATTTATTACATTTACATGTAATCAATCTTGGGACGAGATACTGCAGCTTTTACTTCAAGGACAATCAGCGGTTCATAGACATGACATTACGGCCCGTGTCTTCCGGCAAAAGTTGAAATCACTGATAAACTACATAGTAAAACTTGAAGTGTTTGGGTCAGTGCGATGCTGGATGTACTCAGTGGAATGGCAAAAACAAGGTTTGCCACACGCACATATACTAATCTGGCTACATAAAAAAATTACTTCGAACGAAATTGATGATGTGATTTCCGCTGAAATACCTGATGAAAATGTCGATAAGGAGTTACATAATATTATTGTAAAAAATATGATACATGGACCTTGCGGTGCACTGAACGAAAATTAACCATGCATGGCCAAAGGAAGGTGCACAAAGCAATATCCTCGACTTTTAGTTTCCAACACAATTACTGACAATGATGGTTACCCACAATATAGAAGAAGATCTACTGAAGATGGCGGTAAAACAGCAATAATAAAGAAGCGTAACGGTACCACCATCGAAGTAGATAAGCAGTGGGTTGTTCCATATTCCCCATTATTATCAAAAACATTAATGCACACATAAGCGTTGAATACTGTAACTCCGTAACGGCAATCAAATACATATGTAAATACTTCAACAAAGGCAGTGACATGGCAGTTTTTGGCTTGCATCCCGAAATCAAAGATATCGACGAAATCGTACAATATCAGGCTGGAAGATACATAAGCAGTAATGAAGCTGTTTGGCGATTTCTTTCATTTCCGATACATGAACGTAGTCCAGCTGTTGTTCACTTAGCAGTACATTTACAGAATGGTCAACGTGTTTATTTCTCGGAACCCAACGTGCAACAAAGAGCCCTGAATCCACCGGATACAAAGTTAACCGCTTTCTTTTCGCTTTGCAAAAATGATTCTTTTGCAAAAAAACTGCTGTATACTGAAGTGCCTTCGTATTACACGTGGAATACTAAAAATAAAGTATTTGAACGTCGAAAACAGGGTAAGTCAGTCGACGGCCAACCTACCATCTTCAAAGATACCACGATAGGAAGACTCTACACCGTTCACCCCAATCAACATGAATGCTTCTTTCTACGCCTTGTTTTGGTGAATATGCCCAAACCAAGTATTGCAGCAATGCAAACTTATTATTTGGGATGAGTGCACAATGGCACACAAAAAATCGCTCGAGGCTCTGGATCAATGCTTGAAAGATTTGCGAGGGAAGTCGAAACCCTTTGGCAGCACATTAATATTGCTTGCGGGAGATTTCAGGCAAACATTACCTATAATACCTAGATCAACCTCTGCAGACAAAATGAATGCTTGCCTGAAAATTCTAATTTATGGGCACACGTAAAAACATTAAAATTAACTACAAATATGCGTGTCCGATTGCAAAATGATGACTCTGGTCAAACATTTTCAGATCAACTGCTGGCAATGGGAAACGGAAAGCTCCCAGTAGACTCAATTTCAGGACGTATACAACTACCTGCTGATTTCTGTAATTTAGTGACGTCCAAAAATGAATTGATTGAAAAAGTATTTCCGAATATTCTAAAAAATTATAAAAATAATAAATGGCTAAGTGAAAGAGCGATTCTCGCACCCAAAAATATAGACGTCCACGAAATCAACAATATTGTTTTGACCAAGATTCGAGACCAGGCAGTCCTTTACAAGTCAGTCGACACAGTTTTGGAACCAAATGAAGCGGTTAATTATCCATCTGAATTTTTAAATTCCGTGGATCTTTCAGGGTTTCCACCACACGTGCTACAACTAAAAATAGGCGTACCAATAATACTTTTAAGAAATATCAACCCACCAAAGCTTTGCAATGGCACGCGACTTGCCATAAAAAAACAATGGAAAACCTAATAGAGGCCACAATCTTGACAGGGCCTTTTGAGGGTGAGGCTGTTCTTATTCCTCGCATTCCCATGATTCCAAAGGATCTGCCTTTTCAATTGAAAAGATTGCAATTCCCAATTCGATTAGCATTTGCAATCACCATTAACAAAGCTCAAGGTCAATCATTAGAAAAATGTGGTATAGATCTCAATAATGATTGTTTTTCCCATGGACAATTGTACGTTGCATGTTCGAGGGTCGGTAAACCTGACAATTTATTTATATGCAGCGACAATTGGACAGCGAAGAATGTTGTATATTCGCAAGTTTTACGCAGTTAATTTGTATTGTATCTATCTATCTATCTATCTATATAAAAACGAGTTGTGTGTATGCATGTTTGTTTGTTTGTAAAAAGAGCGTTTGCATATGACGTCATTATTAGTACATACGGCTTTGTATATGGACAGACAATGGGAAAGCCAAGAATGTTGTATATTCGCAATTTTTACGTAGTTTGAAACACATATATAAATCTATCTATATTCACAGTAGGGACACAGGGACACAACTACAATGGTGCGTAACTAATATGGCGCGTAACGACTTACGCGCGCGGGGGGGCTTGGGGGGGCGCGAAGCGCCCCACCAACTAGGTGTTGGGGTGGCGCGAAGCGCCACCCCAACAGCTAGTATATATATATATATATATATATATATATATATATATACCAGCTGTTGGGGTGGCGCATCGCGCCACCCCACCTGTGAAATATAGATATATATGTTGTCCCATGTCCCACCTGTGAATATATATATATATATATATATATATATATATATATATATATATATGTTTTTAACTACGTAAAACTTGCGAATATACAACATTCTTTGCTGTCCCATCGTCTGTGCATATAAATAGATTGTCAGGTTTACCGACTCTTGAACATGCAACGCATAATGGTCCATGGGAAAACAATCCGTATTCAGATCTATACCTCATGATTCTATTGATTGCCCTTGAGCTTTGTTGATGGTGATTGCTAATCGACCATTTCCTTTGTTGCCGTCGTCATTTATATATCCCCCTGTGCCCCCGGCGTCCCCGTTGTAGTTGTGTCCCTGTGTCCGGGTCGTCATTTATATTCCCTGTGTCCCCGTCGTCATTTGTGTCCCGGTGTCCCAGTCTGTGATTTCTATTTGAGTGTCCCGGGCGTCATTTATATTTGTCAGGATATTGTAGGGAATCGTAGCATCGATGAGTTTAAGCAATTCATGTCAACTGATTGTTTCGCCTATAAAGAATATTATCTCGAGGTAAGAACTGATCACCGACCACAACGATTGCCACTTTGTTGATAGTTGCGTATCAGGAGGCATCAATTCGATTGCTGTTTTTAAGCAGAAGCACTAAATTATTATTTTTGTGGAAAAGATGATATATATAAATATATATATATATATATTTTCTTTTTAGTTTTTTTGTAGTTTTTACCTTTTTTAAATTTTTTCTTCTTTTGTATTAATGCTAAAGCCAAGGTTGAAACCTGGAGCCTCTCGGACCTAGAACCTGAAACATAACGCTTTACCAACTCAGCTACTTCGGCGTGAATACATTCGTTTTGAGCAGCTTCCTCGGGTGTTGCCATTGTTGTCCTGGTCGTCATTTATATTGCCTGTGTCCCGGTCGTCATTTGTGTCCCAGTATCCCAGTCTGTAATTTCTCCTTGAGTGTCCCGGTCGTTATTTATATTCCCTCTGTCCCGGTCGTCATTTGTGTCCCAGTCTGTAATTTCTCTTTGAGTGTTTTTTCTTTTTAGTATTTTTTAGTTTTTTACATTTTTTCTTTTTTCAGTTTTCTATTTCTTCTTTATTTTTCAGCTTCACTATGAAATACATATCGCCGAACCTTTGTTTTTTTAACTAAAATCTGGTAGGCATTGATGACCTTATCCAAGTCAAGATTCCAAACCCAATCATCATGGCTATCATTTTCAGTTTTGATATGTTTTGACTCTCGCTGTCCAGGTGGATCTTCATCTAACTGCGCGGTTTTGCGTTCTTTAGCCTCAAGCCTGTTTCCTTGCTGTTCTTTTGATTCCTCGGCACGCTTTCTTTTCTGACTTTCTCTATCAGCAGCAAGTTTTTTTGCATAGACTCTTTGAGCATCTTCATCGGCTTTTGCCATTGTAAGTTCATCAGTCATTTTAAGCTTAAACATTAATAGATTTCTACGTGAACATATATGTCTTAAATATCTTTAATGACGTCACCGTCATAATAAAAATGACGACAACTAACTTCATGACGCCAGTCGACACAGAAACATGACGTCACCTGATCCACAGACAGACAACTAATTTTTATATATATAGATAGATATAATTCTAAAATTGTCAGGTAATTTTCTATTTTGAAATAAAAACTAAAAATTATTGCTCAGACAACATAAATATTTTTGATATTTACATAATAGCTTTGGTGGTTCTGGACTGAAAACTAAATATGCTAATCAAATTGGGAATTGCAATCTTTTAGGTTGAAAAGGCAGATCCATTGGAATCATGAGAATGCGTGGAATAAGAAAAGCCTCACCCTCAAAAGGCCCTGTCAAGATTGTTGCCTCTATTACGTTATAACAGACATAACACGTCATTTGTGTCCCGGTCTGTAGTTTCGTTAGTCGACAAACATGACGTCAGACGACAAACAACTTCAGGACGACATACATCTCAATCCTTATAATGACGTCAGTCGACAAACATGACGTCAGTCGACACACAAACATGACGTCAGTCGACAGACAGACAAAAAACTTATTTATATATATATAATATATATATATATATATATATATATACTAGCTGTTGGGGTGGCGCTTCGCGCCCCCCAAGCCCCCCCGCGCGCGTAAGTCGTTACGCGCCATATTAGTTACGCGCCATTGTAATTGTGTCCCTGTGTCCCACCTGTGAATATAGATAGATTTATATATGTGTTTCAAACTACGTAAAAATTGCGAATTTCCCACTACTGGGAGCTTTCCGTTTCCAATTGCCAGCAATTGATCTGAAAATGTTTGACCAGAGTCATCGTTACAGAGACAGACAACTTATTTATATATATATATATATATATATATATTTATATATATATATATATATATATATATATATATATATATATATATATATATATATATATATATATATATATATATATATATATATATATATATATATATATATATATATATATATATATATATATATATATATTTTCTTTTTAGTTTTTTTGTAGTTTTTACCTTTTTTAGTTTGTTTCTTCTTTTGTATTAATGCTAAGGCCAAGGTTTAAACCTGGAGCCTCTCGGACCTAGAACCTGAAACATAACGCTTTACTAACTCAGCTACTTCGGCTTGAATACATTCGTTTTGAGCAGCTTCCTCGGGTGTTGCCATTGTAGGTTCTTCAGTCATTTTACAATTAGAAATTTCTCTTTCAACGGTCTTCTTACAATTAAAAATTTGTCTTTGAACGATATTCTTAAATACCTGTGTCCTGGTCGTCATTTATATTCCCTGTGTCCCGGTCGTCATTTGTGTCCCGGTATCCCAGTCTGTAATTTCTCTTTGAGTGTCCTGGTCGTTATTTATATTCCCTCTGTCCCGGTCTGTAATTTCTCTTTGAGTGTTTTTTCTTTTTAGTATTTTTTATTTTTTTACATTTTTCTTTTTTCAGTTTTCTTTTTCTTCTTTATTTTTCAGCGTGTCCTGGTCGTCATTTATATTCCCTGTGTCCCGGTCGTCATGTTTTTTACAATTTTTCTTTTTTCAGTTTTCTTTTTCTTCTTTATTTTTCAGCTTCACTATGAAATACATATCGCCGAACCTTTGTTTTTTTTTAACTAAAATCTGGTAGGCATTGATGACCTTATCCAAGTCAAAATCCCAAACCCAATCATCATCGCTATCATTTTCAGTTTTGATATGTTTTGACTCTCGCTGTCCAGGTGGATCTTCATCTAACTGCGCGGTTTTGCGTTCTTTAGCCTCAAGCCTGTTTCCTTGCTGTTCTTTTGATTCCTCGGCACGTTTTCTTTTCTGACTTTCTCTATCAGCAGCAAGTTTTTTGGCATAGACTCTTTGAGCATCTTCATCGGCTTTTGCCATTGTAAGTTCATCAGTCATTTTAAACTTAAACATTAATAGATTTCTACGTGAACATATATGTCTTAAATATCTTTAATGACGTCACCGTCATAGCAAAAATGACGACAACTAACTTCATGACGTCAGCCGACACAGAAACATGACGTCACCTGATCCACAGACAGACAGACAACTTATTTTTATATAGATAGATAGATAGATATACATATATATACTAGCTGTTGGGGTGGCGCTTCGCGCCACCCCAACACCTAGTTGGTGGGGGCGCTTCGCGCCCCCCCCCCAAGCCCCCCCGCGCGCGTAAGTCGTTACGCGCCATATTAGTTACGCGCCATTGTAGTTGTGTCCCTATGTCCCACCTGTGAATATAGATATATATATATATATATATATATATATATATATATATATATATATATATATATATATATATATATATATATATATATATATATACTAGCTGTTGGGGTGGCGCTTCGCGCCACCCCAACACCAAGTTGGTGGGGGCGCTTCGCGCCCCCCCCAAGCCCCCCCGCGCGCGTAAGTCGTTACGCGCCATAATAGTTACGCGCCATTGTAGTTGTGTCCCTATGTCCCACCTGTGAATATAGATAGATATATATATATATATATATATATATATATATATATATATATATATATATATATATATATATATATATATATATATATATATATATATATATATATATATATATATATATATATATATATATATATATATATATATATATATATATATATATATATATATATATATATATATGGTTTTAACTACGTAAAACTTGCGAATATACAACATTCTTTGCTGTCCCATTGTCTTTGCATATAAATAGATTGTCAGGTTTACCGACTCTTGAACATGCAACATATAATGGTCCATGGGAAAACAATCTGTATTCAGATCTATACCTCATGATTCTAATGATTGCCCTTGAGCTTTGTTGATGGTGATTGCTAATCGACCATTCCCTGTCCCGGTGTCCCGGTCGTCATTTACATCCCCCTGTTTCCCCCGGTGTCCCCGTTGTAGTTGTGTCCCTGTGTCCCGGTCGTCATTTATATTCCCTGTGTCCCGGTCGTCATTTGTATCCCGGTGTACCGGTCTGTATATACATTCGTTTTTTAGTTTCGTTTTTCTCCTTTATTTTTTTCCTTTTTTTTTCTTTTTTAGTTTATTTAGATTTTTAGATTTTTTAGTTTTTTTATTAGTTTTTAGTTTTTTTTTCTTTTTAGTTTTTTTGTAGTTTTTACCTTCTTTTTAGTTTTGTTAATTTTTTTTTTTACTTATGTCCTGGTCGTCATTTATACTCCCTGTGTCCCGGTGCTTTGTTGATTGCTAATCGAACATTCCTTTTGTCCTGGTCGCTTTCTCTTTGAGTGTCGTCATTTATTTTTTTCTTTTTTAGTTCTTTTAGTTTTTACCTTTTTTAGTTTTTTTTAGTTTTTTAGATGAAAATTTTTTTTAGTTTTTTCCTTTTTTTCTTTTTAGTTTTTTATTGGTTTTTACCTTTATGTTAGCTTATTTTTCAGTTTTTTCCTTTTTTTTTAGTTTTTTTTATTTTTTATTTTTTTTAGTTTTTTACCTTTTTTTAGTTTTTTTAGTTTTTTTAGTTTTTTTAGTTTTTTAGCTTTTTTACTTTTTTTATTAGTTTTTAGTTTTTTTGTAGTTTTTGCCTTTTTTTAGTTTTTTCAGTTTTTTTTTTAGTTTTTTATTGGTTTTTACCTTTATTTTAGCTTATTTTTCAGTTTTTTCCTTTTTTTTATTTTTTTTTAGTTTTTAGTTTTTTTAGTTTTTTACCTTTTTTTAGTTTTTTTAGTTTTTTTAGTTTTTTAGCTTTTTTATTTTTTTTATTAGTTTTTAGTTTTTTTTGTAGTTTTTGCCTTTTTTTTAGTTTTTTTAGTTTTTTAGCTTTTTTATTAGTTTTTAGTTTTTTTTGTAGTTTTTGCCTTTTTTTAGTTTTTTTAGTTTTTTAGCTTTTTTATTTTTTTTATTAGTTTTTAGTTTTTTTTGTAGTTTTTGCCTTTTTTTAGTTTTTTCAGTTTTGACGTCACCTGATCCAGTATTTTCAGGTGACGTCACCTGATCCACGATCCAAGGATCCACAGACAACTTATTTTTATATATATAGATAGTTTTTTTTTTTTACTTATGTCCTGGTCGTCATTTATACTCCCTGTGTCCCGGTGCTTTGTTGATTGCTAATCGAACATTCCTTTTGTCCTGGTCGCTTTCTCTTTGAGTTTCGTCATTTATTTTTTTCTTTTTTAGTTCTTTTAGTTTTTACCTTTTTTAGTTTTTTTTAGTTTTTTAGATGAAAATTTTTTTTAGTTTTTTCCTTTTTTTCTTTTTAGTTTTTTATTGGTTTTTACCTTTATTTTAGCTTATTTTTCAGTTTTTTCCTTTTTTTTAGTTTTTTTTTATTTTTTATTTTTTTTAGTTTTTTAACCTTTTTTTAGTTTTTTTAGTTTTTTTAGTTTTTTACCTTTTTTTAGTTTTTTTAGTTTTTTTAGTTTTTTTAGTTTTTTAGCTTTTTTACTTTTTTTATTAGTTTTTAGTTTTTTTGTAGTTTTTGCCTTTTTTTAGTTTTTTCAGTTTTTTTTTAGTTTTTTATTGGTTTTTACCTTTATTTTAGCTTATTTTTCAGTTTTTTCCTTTTTTTAGTTTTTTTTAGTTTTTAGTTTTTTTAGTTTTTTACCTTTTTTTAGTTTTTTTAGTTTTTTTAGTTTTTTAGCTTTTTTATTTTTTTTATTAGTTTTTAGTTTTTTTTGTAGTTTTTGCTTTTTTTTTAGTTTTTTTAGTTTTTTAGCTTTTTTATTAGTTTTTAGTTTTTTTTGTAGTTTTTGCCTTTTTTTAGTTTTTTTAGTTTTTTAGCTTTTTTATTTTTTTTATTAGTTTTTAGTTTTTTTTTGTAGTTTTTGCCTTTTTTTAGTTTTTTCAGTTTTGACGTCACCTGATCCAGTTTTTTCAGGTGACGTCACCTGATCCACGATCCACAGATCCACAGACAACTTATTTTTATATATATAGATAGTTTTTTTTTTTTTACTTTTGTCCTGGTCGTCATTTATACTCCCTGTGTCCCGGTGCTTTGTTGATTGCTAATCGAACATTCCTTTTGTCCTGGTCGCTTTCTCTTTGAGTTTCGTCATTTATTTTTTTCTTTTTTAGTTCTTTTAGTTTTTACCTTTTTTAGTTTTTTTTAGTTTTTTAGATGAAAATTTTTTTTAGTTTTTTCCTTTTTTTCTTTTTAGTTTTTTATTGGTTTTTACCTTTATTTTAGCTTATTTTTCAGTTTTTTCCTTTTTTTTAGTTTTTTTTTATTTTTTATTTTTTTTAGTTTTTTACCTTTTTTTAGTTTTTTTAGTTTTTTTAGTTTTTTAGCTTTTTTACTTTTTTTATTAGTTTTTAGTTTTTTTTTGTAGTTTTTGCCTTTTTTTAGTTTTTTCAGTTTTTTTTTAGTTTTTTATTGGTTTTTACCTTTATTTTAGCTTATTTTTCAGTTTTTTTCCTTTTTTTTTAGTTTTTTTTAGTTTTTAGTTTTTTTAGTTTTTTACCTTTTTTTAGTTTTTTTAGTTTTTTTAGTTTTTTAGCTTTTTTATTTTTTTTATTAGTTTTTAGTTTTTTTTTGTAGTTTTTGCCTTTTTTTAGTTTTTTTAGTTTTTTAGCTTTTTTATTAGTTTTTAGTTTTTTTTGTAGTTTTTGCCTTTTTTTAGTTTTTTTAGTTTTTTAGCATTTTTATTTTTTTTATTAGTTTTTAGTTTTTTTTGTAGTTTTTGCCTTTTTTTAGTTTTTTCAGTTTTGACGTCACCTGATCCAGTTTTTTCAGGTGACGTCACCTGATCCATCCACAGACAGACAGACAACTTATTTTTATATATATAGAAGATATATATATATATATGTTTTTAACTACGTAAAACTTGCGAATATACAACATTCTTTGCTGTCCCATTGTCTGTGCATATAAATAGATTGTCAGGTTTACCGACTCTTGAACATGCAACATATAATGGTCCATGGGAAAACAATCCGTATTCAGATCTATACCTCATGATTCTAATGATTGCCCTTGAGCTTTGTTGATGGTGATTGCTAATCGACCATTCCCTGAGTCGCCATCGTCATTTATATATCCCCCTGTGCACCCCGGCGTCCCCTTTGTAGTTATGTCCCTGTGTCCCGGTCGATCCCGGGCGTCATTTATATTCCTTGTGTCCCGGTGTCCCGGTCGTCATTTATATCCCCCTGTGCCCCCCGGCGTCCCCATTGTAGTTGTGTCCCTGTGTCCCGGTCGTCATTTATATTCCCTGTGTCCCGGTCGTCATTTGTATCCCGGTGTCCCGGTCTGTATATACATTCGTTTTTTAGTTTTGTTTTTCTCCTTTATTTTTTTCCTTTTTTCTTTTTTTTCTTTTTTAGTTTATTTAGATTTTTAGATTTTTTAGTTTTTTTATTAGTTTTTAGTTTTTTTGTAGTTTTTACCATTTTTTTAGTTTTTTTAGTTTTTTTTTTACTTATGTCCTGGTCGTCATTTATACTCCCTGTGTCCCGGTCGTCATTTGAGTTTTTTAGCTTTTTTAGTTTTTTTATTAGTTTTTAGTTTTTTTTTAGTTTTTGCCTTTTTTTAGTTTTTTCAGTTTTTTTTAGTTTTTAGTTTTTTACCTTTTTTTAGTTTTTTTTAGTTTTTTAGCTTTTTTAGTTTTTTTTCTTTTTAGTTTTTTTTGTAGTTTTTACCTTTTTTAGTTTTTTTTCTTCTTTTGTATTAGTGTGAAATAATTCAGACGTCATATGCGGACAAACACGACGTCACTCGACAGACAGACAGACAGACATAACCCACAAAAAACTTATTTTTATATATATTTATTCATATTTTTTTAGTTTTCTTTTTCTCTTTTATTTTTCAGTTTTTTCCTTTTTTTTAGTTTTTTTCTTTTTTAGTTTTTAGTTTTTTTTAGTTTTTTACCTTTTTTTAGTTTTTTTTAGTTTTTTTAGTTTTTTAGCTTTTTTAGTTTTTTTATTAGTTTTTATTTTTTTTGTAGTTTTTGCCTTTTTTATTTTTTTCAGTTTTTTTTTAGTTATTAGATTTTTACCTTTTTTAGTTTTTTTTAGTTTTTTAGCTTTTTTAGTTTTTTTTTCTTTTTAGTTTTTTTTGTAGTTTTTACCTTTTTTAGTTTTTTTCTTCTTTTGTATTAGTGTGAAATAATTCAGACGTCATATGCGAACAAACATGACGTCACCTGATCCATCCACAGATCCACACACAGACAACTTATTTTTATATATATAGATATATATATATATACATATATATATATATATATATATATATATATATATATATATATATATATATATATATATATATATATATATATATATATACTAGCTGTTGGGGTGGCGCTTCGCGCCACCCCAACACCTAGTTGGTGGGGGGCTTCGCGCCCCCCCCCAAGCCCTCCCGCGCGCGTAAGTCGTTACGCGCCATATTAGTTACGTGCCATTGTAGTTGTGTCCCTGTGTCCCACCTGTGAATATAGATAGATTTATATATGTGTTTCAAACTACGTAAAAATTGCGAATATACAACATTCTTGGCTTTCCCACTACTGGGAGCTTTCCGTTTCCAATTGCCAGCAATTGATCTGAAAATGTTTGACCAGAGTCATCGTTTTGCAATCGGACACGCATATTTGTATTTAATTTTAATATTTTTACGTGTGCCCATAAATTAGAATTTTTCAGGCAAGCATTCATTTCGTCTGCAGGAGTTAAACTACGTAAAAATTGCGAATATACAACATTCTTGACTTTCCCATTGTCTGTGCATATACAAAGCCGTATGTACTAATAATGACGTCATATGCAAACGCTCTTTTTACAAACAAACAAACATGCATACACACAACTCGTTTTTATATAGATAGATAGATACAATACAAATTAACTGCGTAAAACTTGCGAATATACAACATTCTTCGCTGTCCAATTGTCGCTGCATATAAATAGATTGTCAGGTTTACCGACCCTCGAACATGCAACGTACAATTGTCCATGGGAAAAACAATCAGTATTAAGATCTATACCACATTTTTCTAATGATTGACCTTGAGCTTTGTTAATGATGATTGCAAATGCTAATCGAATTGGGAATTGCAATCTTTTAAATTGAAAAGGCAGATCCGTTGGAATCATGGGAATGCGAGGAATAAGAACAGCCTCACCCTCAAAAGGCCCTGTCAAGATTGTGGCCTCTATTAGGTTTTCCATTGTTTTTTTTTTTTACGGCAAGTCGCGTGCCATTGCAAAGCTTTGGTGGGTTGATATTTCTTAAAAGTATTATTGGTACGCCTATTTTTAGTTGTAGCACGTGTGGTGGAAACCCTGAAAGATCTATGGAATTTAAAAATTCAGATGGATAATTAACCGCTTCATTTGGTTCCAAAACTGTGTCGACTGACTTGTAAAGGACTGCCTGGTCTAGAATCTTGGTCAAAACAATACTGTTGATTTCGTGGATGTCTATATTTTTGGGTGCGAGAATCGCTCTTTCACTTAGCCATTTATTATTTTTATAATTTTTTAGAATATTCGGAAATACTTTTTCAATCAATTCATTTTTGGACGTCACTAAATTACAGAATTCAGCAGGTAGTTGTATACGTCCTGAAATTAAGTCTACTGGGAGCTTTCCGTTTCCAATTGCCAGCAATTGATCTGAAAATGTTTGACCAGAGTCATCGTTTTGCAATCGGACACGCATATTTGTAGTTAATTTTAATATTTTTACGTGTGCCCATAAAATTAGAATTTTTCAGGCAAGCATTCATTTCGTCTGCAGGAGTTGATCTAGGTATTATAGGTAATGTTTGCCTGAAATCTCCCGCAAGCAATATTAATGTGCTGCCAAAGGGTTTCGACTTCCCTCTCAAATCTTTCAAGCATTGATCCAGAGCCTCGAGCGATTTTTTGTGTGCCATTGTGCACTCATCCCAAATAATAAGTTTGCATTGCTGCAATACTTTACCCATCCCAGATGATTTGGAAATATTGCACGTGGGAGTTTCTGTAGAATGCAAATTGAGAGGCAATTTCAAAGCGGAATGAGCAGTTCTTCCACCCGGCAGCAATGTTGCGGCTATTCCGGACGACGCAATTGCCAACGCTATATCATTTTTTGATCAAATTGATGCCAGAATCAGTTTTATCACAAACGTTTTACCAGTACCTCCTGGCGCATCCAAAAAGAAAATTTCTCCAACGTTGTTATCGACACAATGCATTATCGTATCATAAATGTCTTTTTGTTCCGACGTTAACTTGTAAATGTTATTTTGTACATACGACAATAGATCACTCGTACTGTAACTTTGTTCACGATCCAATTCTACACATGTCGAAACAGCAGCGATACGGTTAGGTGAAGGCATTCCAAATCCTGAAGAGGTTTGTTTGCCATACGTACGCACAAATCTTCTATAATAACTAAAGTGTAGTTATAAATTTCTGATGTAAAATCAAAAGTCATATCTGACGTCTCTAACTGTTTTCGATGAGTATATCTTCGGACATTTTTGACTTATATTTTTCCCATAACTCTGTAGGAGCTGATGGAGAGCAAGTTGTTAAAATGATGCGAAACAATGCACTACTTCTTCAATAAATTCAGAGCTTGGCATGCACTACGGTAAGTGTCATGTATAGTACCGTTTACAGTTCTCAAATACTCAAAGGATGTCGGAACCGGGTACATTCACCAAAAGCAGGCGTAGAAAGAAGCATTCATGTTGATTGGGGTGAACGGTGTAGAGTCTTCCTATCGTGGTATCTTTGAAGATGGTAGGTTGGCCGTCGACTGACTGGCTTCACTATGAAATACATATCGCCCAACTATAAATTACGATGTCCTGGTCGTAATTTATATTCCCTGTGTCCCGGTCGTCATTTGTTCCCAGTCTGTAATTTCTCTTTGAGTGTCCCGGTCGTCATTTATATTCCCTCTGTCCCGGTCGTCATTTGTGTCCCGGTCTGTAATTTCACTTTGAGTGTTTTTCTGAATAGTTTTTTTTAGTTTTTTACCTTTTTTCTTTTTTCAGTTTTCTTTTTCCTCTTTATTTTTCAGCGTCACTATGAAATACATATCGCCGAACCTTTGTTTTTTTAACTAAAATCTGGTAGGCATTGATGACCTTATCCAAGTCAAAAACCCAAACCCAATCATCATCGCTATCATTTTCAGTTTTGATATGTTTTGACTCTCGCTGTCCAGGTGGATCTTCATCTAACTGCGCGGTTTTGCGTTCTTTAGCCTCAAGCCTGTTTCCTTGCTGTTCTTTTGATTCCTCGGCATGCTTTCTTTTCTGACTTTCTCTATCAGCAGCAAGTTTTTTGGCATAGACTCTTTGAGAATCTTCATCGGCTTTTGCCATTGTAAGTTCATGACTTCAGCGCATCTACTCTGAAATCGAGTTGCCGGAAAAGGATTAGGGAAGATGAACCTCATATCAAAATAGGCAATAATTTTAAAGGTGTTCATATTCCAAAAACATTAAAAGAATACTTAATATACCTAGGGGAACTTGTAGATTTGTTTGAAGAAAATATATGTGCAGAAATCTCATCTCAAGCTCAAGTTTTGTTTGAAGAAACCTCATCTGCAGAAACCTCCGCTCCTAGGAACAAAAAACGAAAACTGACGAATAAGGATGAACAAGTGAATAAGAAAGTCTAAAGTGAACAAATGATAATCTGAGTTTCATCTCTTATTGTTTCAAACAAGAAAATGCCATAGGCTTTTCTTGTTTTGAACAATTTAAATTCTTATTGGTTCAAACAATACAAATTCTTGTTCAACAAAACAAATTCTTGTTTGTGGCACAACAGGAACACGTGGGTGTCAGTATTTTTTTCATGCCCCAGCAAAAGGTTGTAACATACCTGCCATGCGTTGCTGTAGTGCTACACGCCCCAACATCACGTATGAAAGGTGCTAACTTTTAACTGTGTAAAACTTGCGAATATACAATATTCTTCGCTGTTGTAAATGCTAATCGGATTGGGATTTGCAATCTTTTAAATTTAAAAGGCAAATCCTTTATATATATCTATATTCACAGGTGGGACACAGGGGCACAACTACAATGGCGCGTAACTAATATGGCACGTAATGACTTACGCGCGTGGGGGGGGGGGGGGGCTTGTATATCTATATATATAAAAATAAGTTGTTTGTCTGTGTGTCTGTCTACTGACGTCATGTTTGTGTGTCGACTGACGTCATGTGTGTCAACTGACGTATCTATATCTATCTTCTATATATATAAAAACAAGTTGTCTGTGTGTCGAGTGACATCATGTCATCAGGTCGTCATGTCGTCATTATGACGATTACGTCAATAAAGGTATTTAAGACGTTCGTTCACGGAAAAATGATTAATTGTAAAATGACTGAAGAACCTACAATGTCAACAGCCGAGGAAGCTGCTCAAAGAGTCTATGCCAAAAAACTTGCTGCTGATAGAGAAAGTAAGAAAAGAAAGCGTGCCGAGGAATCACAAGAGCAACGCGAAACCAGACTTGCTGCTAAAAGAGAAAGTGAAAAAAGAAGGCTAAAAGTATTTAAGAAAATCGTTCAAAGACAAATTTTTAATTGTAAGAAGATCGTGGACGGAAAAAAGTTTAATTGTAAATTGACTGAAGAACCTACAATGGCAACAGCCGAGGAAACTGCTCAAAAGACAAATTTTTAATTGTAAGAAGATCGTGGAAGGAAAAATGTTTTATTGTAGAATGACTGAAGAACCTACAATGGCAACAGCCGAGGAAGCTGCTCAAAGAGTCTATGCCAAAAAACTTGCGGCTGATAGAGAAAGTAAGAAAAGAAAGCGTGCCGAGGAATCTCAAGAACAGCAAGAAAACAGGCTTGCGGCTGATAGAGAAAGTAAGAGAAGAAAGCGTGCCGAGGAATCACAAGAACAGCGAGAAAACAGGCTTGCGGCTGATAGAGAAGGTAAGAACAGAAAGCGTGCCGAGGAATCACAAGAGCAACGTGAAAACAGGCTTGCGGCTTCAAAAGATAATGCCAAAAGAAAGCGTGCCGAGGAATCAGAGCAACCTGAAAGTTATCGCCTGGCATTCAGGTACAGCCCAGTCGATGATTATAGCGTGAGTGGATGTGTTCAAATCGGGACTATGTCTAAAATTTGTTCCTGTTGCAAGGCCTTGAAATTCAATGGTGAAACAATGGGAATGTGTTGCGCCTCAGGAAAAGTTAAACTTCCTCTATTGGCTGCACCACCAGAGCCATTGAAGACTTTCCTTACTGGAACTACGTCAGAATCTAAGCGTTTTTTGTCAAAAATCAGAAAATATAACTCATGTTTCCAAATGACATCGTTTGGAGCCCAAATCGAAAATCCAGATCAATTTATGTCTACTTTCAAAGTAAAAGGGCAAATTTATCGTAGAGCAGGGTCCCTTCTACCATTCTCAGGCGAGAATCATAAATTTTTACAATTGTACTTCATCAGTGATAGAAATTCTGAATTGAATGCACGTTGCGAAATTTCTCCCAACGTTGAAAGGACTATCGTTTCCCAATTGCAACATCTTTTCCACGAAAATAATAATTTAGTGCGTCTGTTCAAAACAGCCATCGATTTGATGCCTACTGATACGCATAAAATTGTTATTTCCGCTGACAAAACGCCTCCTGGCCAACATGTGCGTAGATACAATGCTCCAACTATCGACGAAGTGGCAATCGTTATGGTCGGTGATCAGTTTTTACCTTGAGATATTATTCTTCATAAGCGAAACGCTCAGTTGTTAAGAATTGCTGAAACTCATCGATGCTACGATGCCCTACAATATCCTATCATTTTTTGGGATGGAGCCGACGGCTATCACTTTAATATTAAATTGATGAATCCAGCCACTAACAAAGAAATGAATAAGAAATGCAGTGCAATGCATTATTATTCCTATAGACTAATGATTCGGCAGGATGAAGAAAATTATATTTTAAAATGCCGTGAATTGTTTCACCAATTCGTCGTTGATATGTATGCTAAAATTGAATCAGAATGTTTGCTATATATCCGCCTGAATCAGACCAAGCTCCGCTCTGAACAATACATTCATTTGCGAGATGCAGTTATAAATGACGGTAATATCACAAACGTTGGAAGATTAACAATTTTACCTTCGTCATATGCTGGCAGTCCCCGTCATATGCATGAATATGCTCAAGATGCTATTGCGTATGTTCGTCTCTCTGGTCGTCTAGATTTATTTATTACATTTACATGTAATCAATCTTGCGACGAGATACTGCAGCTTTTACTTCAAGGACAATCAGCGGTTCATAGACATGACATTACGGCCCATGTCTTCCGGCAAAAGTCTAAATCACTGATAAACTACATAGTAAAACTTGAAGTGTTTGGGTCAGTGCGATGCTGGTTGTACTCAGTGGAATGGCAAAAACGAGGTTTTCCACACGCACATATACTAATCTGGCTACATAAAAAAATTACTTCGAACGAAATTGATGATGTGATTTCCGCTGAAATACCTGATGAAAATGTCGATAAGGGGTTACATGATATTATTGTAAAAAATATGATACATGGACCTTGCGGTGCACTGAACGAAAATTAACCATGCATGGCCAAAGGAAGGTGCACAAAGCAATATCCTCGACTTTTAGTTTCCAACACAATTACTGGCAATGATGGTTACCCACAATATAGAAGAAGATCTACTGAAGATGGCGGTAAAACAGCAATAATAAAGAAGCGTAACGGTACCACCATCGAAGTAGATAACCAGTGGGTTGTTCCATATTCCCCATTATTATCAAAAACATTTAATGCACACATAAACGTTGAATACTGTAACTCCGTAAAGGCAATCAAATATATATGTAAATACGTCAACAACGGCAGTGACATGGCAGTTTTTGGCTTGCATCCCGAAATCAAAGATATCGACGAAATCGTACAATATCAGGCTGGAAGATACATAAGCAGTAGTGAAGCTGTTTGGTGATTTCTTTCATTTCCGATACATGAACGTAGTCCAGCTGTTGTTCACTTAGCGGTACATTTACAGAATGGTCAACGTGTTTATTTCTCGGAACCCAACGTGCAACAAAGAGCCCTGAATCCACCGGATACAAAGTTAACCGCTTTCTTTTCGCTTTGCAAAAATGATTCTTTTGCAAAAAAACTGCTGTATACTGAAGTGCCTTCGTATTACACGTGGAATACTAAAAATAAAGTATTTGAACGTCGAAAACAGGGTAAGTCAGTCGACGGCCAACCTACCATCTTCAAAGATACCACGATAGGAAGACTCTACACCGTTCACCCCAATCAACATGAATGCTTCTTTCTACGCCTGCTTTTGGTGAATATGCCCGGTCCGACATCCTTTGAGTATTTGAGGACGTAAATGGTACTATACATGACACTTACCGTAGTGCATGCCAAGCTCTGAATTTATTGGAGAATGACCAACACTGGGATAACTGCATCAATGACGCGTGCGAAACGTCAACCCCAAGTCAAATTCGTTCATTGTTTGGCATCATTTTAACAACTTGCTCTCCATCAGCTCCTACAGAGTTATGGGAAAAATATAAGTCAAAAATGTCCGAAGATATACTCCATCGAAAACAGTTAGAGACGTCAGATATGACTTTTGATTTTACATCAGAAATTTATAACTACACTTTAGTTGTTATAGAAGATTTGTGCGTACGTATGGCAAACAAACCTCTTCAGGATTTGGGAATGCCTTCACCTAACCGTATCGCTGCTGTTTCGACATGTGTAGAATTGGATCGTGAACAAAGTTACAGTACGAGTGATCTATTGTCGTATGTACAAAATAAAATTTCCAAGTTAACGTCGGAACAAAAAGACATTTATGATACGATAATGCATTGTGTCGATAACAACGTTGGTGAAATTTTCTTTTTGGATGCGCCAGGAGGTACTGGTAAAACGTTTGTGATAAAACTGATTCTGGCATCAATTCGATCAAAAAATGATATAGCGTTGGCAATTGCGTCGTCCGGAATAGCCGCAACATTGCTGCCTGGTGGAAGAACTGCTTCTTCCGCTTTGAAATTGCCTCTGAACTTGCATTCTACAGAAACTCCCACGTGCAATATTTCCAAATCATCTGGGATGGGTAAAGTATTGCAGCAATGCAAACTTATTATTTGGGATGAGTGCACAATGGCACACAAAAAATCGCTCGAGGCTCTGGATCAATGCTTGAAAGATTTGCGAGGGAAGTCGAAACCCTTTGGCAGCACATTAATATTGCTTGCGGGAGATTTCAGGCAAACATTACCTATAATACCTAGATCAACTCCTGCAGACGAAATGAATGTTTGCCTGAAAAATTCTAATTTATGGGCACACGTAAAAACATTAAAATTAACTACAAATATGCGTGTCCGATTGCAAAATGATGACTCTGGTCAAACAATTTCAGATCAATTGCTGGCAATGGGAAACGGAAAGCTCCCAGTAGACTCAATTTCAGGACGTATACAACTACCTGCTGATTTCTGTAATTTAGTGACGTCCAAAAATGAATTGATTGAAAAAGTATTTCCGAATATTCTAAAAAATTATAAAAATAATAAATGGCTAAGTGAAAGAGCGATTCTCGCACCCAAAAATATAGACGTCCACGAAATCAACAATATTGTTTTGACCAAGATTCGAGACCAGGCAGTCCTTTACAAGTCAGTCGACACAGTTTTGGAACCAAATGAAGCGGTTAATTATCCATCTGAATTTTTAAATTCCGTGGATCTTTCAGGGTTTCCACCACACGTGCTACAACTAAAAATAGGCGTACCAATAATACTTTTAAGAAATATCAACCCACCAAAGCTTTGCAATGGCACGCGACTTGCCATAAAAAAACAATGGAAAACCTAATAGAGGCCACAATCTTGACAGGGCCTTTTGAGGGTGAGGCTGTTCTTATTCCTCGCATTCCCATGATTCCAAAGGATCTGCCTTTTCAATTGAAAAGATTGCAATTCCCAATTCGATTAGCATTTGCAATCACCATTAACAAAGCTCAAGGTCAATCATTTGAAAAAAATGTGGTATAGATCTCAATACTGATTGTTTTTCCCATGGACAATTGTACGTTGCATGTTCGAGGGTCGGTAAACCTGACAATTTATTTATATGCAGCGACAATTGGACAGCGAAGAATGTTGTATATTCGCAACTTTTACGCAGTTAATTTGTATTGTATCTATCTATCTATCTATCTATATAAAAACGAGTTGTGTGTATGCATGTTTGTTTGTTTGTAAAAAGAGCGTTTGCATATGACGTCATTATTAGTACATACGGCTTTGTATATGGACAGACAATGGGAAAGCCAAGAATGTTGTATATTCACAATTTTTACGTAGTTTGAAACACATATATAAATCTATCTATATTCACAGTAGGGACACAGGGACACAACTACAATGGTGCGTAACTAATATGGCGCGTAACGACTTACGCGCGCGGGGGGGCTTGGGGGTGCGCAAAGCGCCCCACCAACTAGGTGTTGGGGTGGCGCGAAGCGCCACCCCAACAGCTAGTATATATATATATACTATATATATATAGTATATATATAGTATATATATAGTCCTGTAGTGGTGCAGTGGATTTGACCTTAGCTTGGTAATACGGGACCCAGAGATCGAATCACGCTGCAGGAATGCACTGCAGGGCCGACGCAGGGACCTTAGTAGTCAAGAAGCGTCGTTAATTCTTAAATAATAATAATAATAGTATATATATATAGTATATATATATAGTATATAGTATATATATATAGTATATATATATATATCCCATGTCCCACCTGTGAATATATATATATATATATATATATATATATATATATATATATATATATATATATATATATATATATATATATATATATATATATATATATGTTTTTAACTACGTAAAACTTGCGAATATACAACATTCTTTGCTGTCCCATCGTCTGTGCATATAAATAGATTGTCAGGTTTACCGACTCTTGAACATGCAACGCATAATGGTCCATGGGAAAACAATCCGTATTGTTTTCAATCCGTATTCGTTTATATAGATTAAGATCTATACCTCATGATTCTATTGATTGCCCTTGAGCTTTGTTGATGGTGATTGCTAATCGACCATTTCCTTTGTTGTCGTCGTCATTTATATATCCCCCTGTGCCCCCAGCGTCCCCGTTGTAGTTGTGTCCCTGTGTCCGGGTCGTCATTTATATTCCCTGTGTCCCCGTCGTCATTTGTGTCCCGGTGTCCCAGTCTGTGATTTCTATTTGAGTGTCCCGGGCGTCATTTATATTCGTCAGGATATTGTAGGGAATCGTAGCATCGATGAGTTTAAGCAATTCTTGTCAACTGATTGTTTCGCCTATAAAGAATATTATCTCGAGGTAAGAACTGATCACCGACCACAACGATTGCCACTTTGTTGATAGTTGCGTATCAGGAGGCATCAATTCGATTGCTGTTTTTAAGCAGAAGCACTAAATTATTATTTTTGTGGAAAAGATGATATATATAAATATATATATATATATATATATTTTCTTTTTAGTTTTTTTGTAGTTTTTACCTTTTTTAAATTTTTTCTTCTTTTGTATTAATGCTAAAGCCAAGGTTCAAACCTGGAGCCTCTCGGACCTAGAACCTGAAACATAACGCTTTACCAACTCAGCTACTTCGGCGTGAATACATTCGTTTTGAGCAGCTTCCTCGGGTGTTGCCATTGTTGTCCTGGTCGTCATTTATATTGCCTGTGTCCCGGTCGTCATTTGTGTCCCAGTATCCCAGTCTGTAATTTCTCCTTGATTGTCCCGGTCGTTATTTATATTCCCTCTGTCCCGGTCGTCATTTGTGTCCCGGTCTGTAATTTTTCTTTGAGTATTTTTTCTTTTTAGTATTTTTTAGTTTTTTACATTTTTTCTTTTTTCAGTTTTCTTTTTCTTCTTTATTTTTCAGCTTCACTATGAAATACATATCGCCGAACCTTTGTTTTTTTAACTAAAATCTGGTAGGCATTGATGACCTTATCCAAGTCAAGATCCCAAACCCAATCATCATGGCTATCATTTTCAGTTTTGATGTTTTGACTCTCGCTGTCCAGGTGGATCTTCATCTAACTGCGCGGTTTTGCGTTCTTTAGCCTCAAGCCTGTTTCCTTGCTGTTCTTTTGATTCCTCGGCACGCTTTCTTTTCTGACTTTCTCTATCAGCAGCAAGTTTTTTTGCATAGACTCTTTGAGCATCTTCATCGGCTTTTGCCATTGTAAGTTCATCAGTCATTTTAAACTTAAACATTAATAGATTTCTACGTGAACATATGTCTTAAATATCTTTAATGACGTCACCGTCATAATAAAAATGACGACAACTAACTTCATGACGCCAGTCGACACAGAAACATGACGTCACCTGATCCACAGACAGACAACTAATTTTTATATATATAGATAGATATAATTCTAAAATTGTCAGGTAATTTTCTATTTTGAAATAAAAACTAAAAATTATTGCTCAGACAACATAAATATTTTTGATATTTACATAATAGCTTTAGTGGTTCTGGACTGAAAACTAAATATGCTAATCAAATTGGGAATTGCAATCTTTTAGGTTGAAAAGGCAGATCCATTGGAATCATGAGAATGCGTGGAATAAGAAAAGCCTCACCCTCAAAAGGCCCTGTCAAGATTGTTGCCTCTATTACGTTATAACAGACATAACACGTCATTTGTGTCCCGGTGTCCCGGTCTGTAGTTTCGTTAGTCGACAAACATGACGTCAGACGACAAACAACTTCATGACGACATACAGCTCAATCCTTATAATGACGTCAGTCGACAAACATGACGTCAGTCGACACACAAACATGACGTCAGTCGACAGACAGACAAACAAATTATTTATATATATATAATATATATATATATATATATATATACTAGCTGTTGGGGTGGCGCTTCGCGCCCCCCAAGCCCCTCCGCGCGCGTAAGTCGTTACGCGCCATATTAGTTACGCGCCATTGTAATTGTGTCCCTGTGTCCCACCTGTGAATATAGATAGATTTATATATGTGTTTCAAACTACGTAAAAATTGCGAATTTCCCACTACTGGGAGCTTTCCGTTTCCAATTGCCAGCAATTGATCTGAAAATGTTTGACCAGAGTCATCGTTACAGAGACAGACAACTTATTTATATATATATATATATATATATATATATATATATATATATATATATATATATATATATATATATATATTTCTTTTTAGTTTTTTTGTAGTTTTTACCTTTTTTAGTTTGTTTCTTCTTTTGTATTAATGCTAAAGCCAAGGTTTAAACCTGGAGCCTCTCGGACCTAGAACCTGATACATAACGCTTTACCAACTCAGCTACTTCGGCTTGAATACATTCGTTTTGAGCAGCTTCCTCGGGTGTTGCCATTATAGGTTCTTCAGTCATTTTACAATTAGAAATTTCTCTTTCAACGGTCTTCTTACAATTAAAAATTTGTCTTTGAACGATATTCTTAAATACCTGTGTCCTGGTCGTCATTTATATTCCCTGTGTCCCGGTCGTCATTTGTGTCCCGGTATCCCAGTCTTTAATTTCTCTTTGAGTGTCCCGGTCGTTATTTATATTCCCTCTGTCCCGGTCTGTAATTTCTCTTTGAGTGTTTTTTCTTTTTAGTATTTTTTAGTTTTTTACATTTTTTCTTTTTTCAGTTTTCTTTTTCTTCTTTATTTTTCAGCGTGTCCTGGTCGTCATTTATATTCCCTGTGTCCCGGTCGTCATGTTTTTTACAATTTTTCTTTTTTCAGTTTTCTTTTTCTTCTTTATTTTTAAGCGTCACTATGAAATACATATCGCCGAGCTTTTGTTTTTTTTAACTAAAATCTGGTAGGCATTGATGACGTTATCCAAGTCAAAATCCCAAACCCAATCATCATCGCTATCATTTTCAGTTTTGATATGTTTTGACTCTCGCTGTCCAGGTGGATCTTCATCTAACTGCGCGGTTTTGCGTTCTTTAGCCTCAAGCCTGTTTCCTTGCTGTTCTTTTGATTCCTCGGCACGCTTTCTTTTCTGAATTTCTCTATCAGCAGCAAGTTTTTTGGCATAGACTCTTTGAGCATCTTCATCGGCTTTTGCCATTGTAAGTTCATCAGTCATTTTAAACTTAAACATTAATAGATTTCTACGTGAACATATATGTCTTAAATATCTTTAATGACGTCACCGTCATAGCAAAAATGACGACAACTAACTTCATGACGTCAGCCGACACAGAAACATGACGTCACCGGATCCACAGACAGACAGAAAACTTATTTTTATATAGATAGATATATATATATATATATATATATATATATATATATATATATATATATATATATATATATATATATACATATATATATATATATATATATATATATATATATATCTTGGTATATTCACAGGTGGGACACAGGGACACAACTACAATGGCGCGTAACTAATATGGCGCGTAACGACATACGCGTTGTCTTCGAACAACATACAATTTAAGACAATTTGCTGTCTTTTCAAACTAATGTCTTTTCAAAGATATTTAATTGTCAGAAGAAATCTGATTTCTAACAACGATATCTACTAGGCTTCAAACTTTTGGTTTTCTTTCTTAAAGTTTTTGAAATGTTGTAGCTCCTTGTCAAAATACATTCAAATATTTTTGCAATTACCAGCCACCGAAACCCAGCATTTGGAACGCGTCGGGCTTCTAAATATGAATTCTTATTGTTGTTTGTCTTCAAACCACATGCAATTTGAGACAATTTGATTTCTTTTCATGCAAAGGTCTTTTCAAAGATGTTTGATTGTTGAAAGAAGTCCGATTTTTAACAACGATATTTACTAGACTTCAGTCTTTTGGTTTTCTTTTTTAAGGTTTTCAAATTGTTTTGACCCTTTGTCAAAATATATACAAATATTTTTGGAATTACCAGCCACCGGGTCCTGGCATTCGGCATGCGGCAGGCATTCTATATATGGATTCTCATTGTCGCATGTCTTCAAAACACAGAAAATTTGCTGTTTTTCATACTAAAGTCTTTTCAAAGATGTTTCATTATTAAAACAAATCCAATTTCTAACAACAATATCTACAAGGCTTCTAACTTTTGGTTTTCGTTTTTAAAGTCTCTGAATTATTGTAATCCCTTGTTAAAATATATGCAAATATTATCTTATTTCTTGCTCTTTGTGCAATTTAATGTATTTTCATATTATTGGTTTTCAAAGATATTTTATTATTAAAGAGAATCCAATTTCTCTCAAAGATTTCAACTAATCTTTAAACTTTTAGTTTTCTTTTTTAAGGTTTTTTTTGTAATGCCTCGTCAAAATCGAGAATCATTATTTGTAGGAATTATAAACTTTTGTTTTTTGGGCCTACCTACTGACATTGCATAACTGGTTGCGTTCAAACATGTAAGGTTTATCTGGTGGTGAGTTGATTCTATCCAAAAAAAAATAATAATAAATTTTAAATTTTCATGTTTATCTAGTTCGAATTAAAACATTAAAATTAATGCTAAGGCATTGTAAATATTTTTTTAATCTATAAAATAGCTTTGGCGATTCTGAACGGAACTAAAAAACTCTCAACTTTTTTTCCATGTCTTAAAAAAATATTATTCATACTTATATGACAAGAAATTCGGTACTGATGTTTTTTTAACAGCGATTTCTACTAAGCTTCAATCTACTGGTTTTCTTTATTAAGGTTTTTGAATTGTTGTAATCCCTTGTTAAAATTTATACAAATGTTTTTGCATTTACCAATTTTCTTGCTCTTTATGCAGTTTATTGTCTTTTCCTTCTGATATCTATTCACATTTGCAAATATTGTTTTAATTGCCAGTTCTTTGCTCTTTAAGTAATTTCATAAGAACTTCTCCATACATGAAAATCTTCAATTTTTCCATACGAGTGTGGCAACATCATCCCAATTCTTATGTATATAAAAATAATGTTATTCATGTAAATATTTTTCCAAACTTAACGAATTTTCTACAAATTTTGACCCATATAGATCTTTTTTTAAGCCAGAATATCCCAGGATGCCAATTTTCCCGTTAAAATATAACTTTTTTGAGAAAAAAATAAATAAATGCATTAATAAATGCTTAAATAATTGTTGTGCAAAATGAAGTACTTTTTCTCAAATGTTTAAACAAATCTGATTTTGTGAATTAAAACTACCATAATTCCTGAAAATTATCAAAAAGATAATTTTATTTCATCTCTGGGCTTAAATTTGGAATTGTCTGTGTAACCAAACTTTTCTTGGCCGAAGAACGAACCTAAACGTTTTCTTTAGTTCTCTAGTGAAAAAGAACAATTTAAAAACAATTATATATTTTTTAGTTGTAGGTTCAGAATTGAAGAGATTAGTATGTAAACTGCAAAAATATTTATGATATCTGAGTAATAATTTTAAATTTTTAATTCAAACTAAAAAAAAATACCTGAAAATTTTTAAATTAGTTTTGATTTTTGTTTGGTTTATCGAGCTCAACCTGTCACTTTATTGGTAAATCATTGAATTGGAAATTAAAATACTAATGCATCGAATACATAATTTGACTAAGAGATCACGGGCATATTGTGCTGAGAAAGAAAAATTACATTTGTATAAGCTGTTGATTTCAAATAGGACTAATGTAAATATCCTTAATTTATTTCACGACACACCCTTACACTTTGGAGCCAAAGGAAAATTAGGCGTTTGTAAGCTGTTGATTTCAAATGGTGCCAACGTAAATGCTTTAAACAAATTGAATCAAACCCCGTTACATTATGCTGCTGAGCTAGGAAAAGTAGCTACTTGTAAGTTTTTGATTTCAAAAGGTGCTAATATAAATGCCTTAGATCATTTGAATAACACAGCCTTACATTTTTCTGCTCAGCAAGGAAAGGTTAATGTTTGTAGGCTGCTTGTTTCACATGGTGCCAGAATAAATTGTGTAAGTAATTATGGGTTCACACCTTTACATGCATTGTGGATATCTGCACAACGTAGATATATATATGAAAGTTGTGAAAATAAATTTACCGGGGTTCAACGTAAAAGGTACATTTATGATTATCATCATCCGCTACTAAAGTCAGAGGAAGCTAAAAAAAGAAAATTATCTGTTTGTATGATGCTGATTTCAAACGGTGCCAACGTAAATGCCTTAAACTGTTTAAACGAAACCCCGTTAGACCTTGCTGCCATGCTAGGCTATGTAGATATTTGTAAGCTGCTGATTTCACATGGCACCAATATAAAGGCCTCAAACAATGTTAAACGATGGAAACCACCACCGTTAAACTGTGCTGCAGGTGATGGATACATAGCTATTTGTGATCTGCTGATATCAAATGGCGCTAATATACATTTGCTTGATGTTGGTGAAAAAACACCGTTACACTGCGCTGCTTCTAGAGGAAAAGTAGCTGTTTGTAGGCTACTGATTTCAAAAGGTGCCAACGTAAATGCCTTAAACTGGTTAAACGAAACCCCGTTAAACTGTGCTGCACGTGAAGGATACATAGCTATTTGTGATCTGCTGATATCAAATGGTGCCAATATACATTTACTCGGTCATGGTGATAACACACCGTTGCACTGGGCTGCTTCTGGAGGAAAAGTAGCTGTTTGTAAGCTACTGATTTCAAAGGGTGCCAATATAAATGCCGTCAATAAAATGAATATGACACCATTAGATTATACTATCCATGAAAATGAAAGCGCCATCGTGTATAGGAGTTTTTATTCGAGTGATTCTACCTGGTCAAGACAGGTTGATGTTTTCAAGCTGCTGGTGGAAAACGGCGCCAATATAAATAATTCTTGTTTTATGAATTGTGATACACCATTACACTTTGCTGTTAGACACCAACTACTTTCTGTTAGCAAGCTAATTATTTCAAAGGGTGTAGATGTAAACAGTTTAAACGGTAAAAATGAGACGCCCTTAATGCTATCTTTTTCAAAAAAATATGTTGCCTTAACGGAATATCTTCTTGAAAACAAAGCATCTTATTGTCCTGGAGGAAGAGAATATGGAAGGGATATATATTCTTCAATGCTTACTTGGCTAGTAAAAGAGGTTAGTTTAGAAAAGGCAATAACTAAGAAGTGGTTTTGGAGACTAGGTAACCTTATCTTTAAAACCTATGACTTCAGCGCATCTACTCTGAAATCGAGTTGCCGGAAAAGGATTAGGGAAGATGAACCTCATATCAAAATAGGCAATAATTTTAAAAATGTTCATATTCCAAAAACATTAAAAGAATACTTAATACACCTAGGGGAACTTGTAGATTTGTTTGAAGAAAATATCTGTGCAGAAATCTCATCTCAAGCTCAAGTTTTGTTTGAAGAAACCTCATCTGCAGAAACCTCCGCTCCTAGGAACAAAAAACGAAAACTGACGAATAAGGATGAACAAGTGAATAAGAAAGTCTAAAGTGAACAAATGATAATCTGCGTTTCATCTCTTATTGCTTCAAACAAGAAAAAGCCATAGGCTTTTCTTGTTTGGAACAATATAAATTCTTATTGGTTCAAACAATACAAATTCTTGTTCAACAAAACAAATTCTTGTTTGTGGCACAACAGGAACACGTGGGTGTCAGTATTTTTTTCATGCCCCAGCAAAAGGTTGTAACATACCTGCCATGCGTTGCTGTAGTGCTACACGCCCCAGAAACACGTATGAAAGGTGCAAACTTTTAACTGTGTAAAACTTGCGAATATACAATATTCTTCGCTGTTGTAAATGCTAATCGAATTGGGATTTACAATCTTTTAAATTTAAAAGGCAGATCCTTTATATATATCTATATTCACAGGTGGGACACAGGGGCACAACTACAATGGCGCGTAACTAATATGGCACGTAATGACTTACGCGCGTGGGGGGGGGGGCTTGTATATCTATATATATAAAAATAAGTTGTTTGTCTGTGTGTCTGTCTACTGACGTCATGTTTGTGTGTCGACTGACGTCATGTTTGTCAACTGACGTATCTATATCTATCTTCTATATATATAAAAACAAGTTGTCTGTGTGTCGAGTGACATCATGTCATCAGGTCGTCATGTCGTCATTATGACGATGACGTCAATAAAGGTATTTAAGACGTTCGTTCACGGAAAAATGTTTAACTGACGAACCTACAATGTCAACAGCCGAGGAAGCTGCTCAAAGACTCTATGCCAAAAAACTTGCTGCTGATAGAGAAAGTAAGAAAAGAAAGCGTGCCGAGGAATCACAAGAGCAACGCGAAACCAGACTTGCTGCTAAAAGAGAAAGTGAAAAAAGAAGGCTAAAAGTATTTAAGAAAATCGTTCAAAGACAAATTTTTAATTGTAAGAAGATCGTGGACGGAAAAAAGTTTAATTGTAAATTGACTGAAGAACCTACAATGGCAACAGCCGAGGAAACTGCTCAAAAGACAAATTTTTAATTGTAAGAAGATCGTGGAAGGAAAAATGTTTTATTGTAAAATGACTGAAGAACCTACAATGGCAACAGCCGAGGAAGCTGCTCAAAGAGTCTATGCCAAAAAACTTGCGGCTGATAGAGAAAGTAGGAAAAGAAAGCGTGCCGAGGAATCACAAGAACAGCAAGAAAACAGGCTTGCGGCTAAAGAACGCAAAACCGCATAGTTAGATGAAAATCCACCTGGACAGCGAGAGTCAAAACATATCAAAACTGAAAATGATAGCGATGATGATTGGGTTTGGGATTTTGACTTGGATAAGGTCATCAATGCCTACCAGATTTTAGTTAAAAAAACAAAGGTTCGGCGATATGTATTTCATAGTGACGCTGAAAAATAAAGAAGAAAAAGAAAACTGAAAAAAGAAAAAAGGTAAAAAACTAAAAAAAACTATTCAGAAAAACACTCAAAGTGAAATTACAGACCGGGACACAAATGACGACCGGGACAGAGGGAATATAAATGACGACCGGGACACTCAAAGAGAAATTACAGACTGGGAACAAATGACGACCGGGACACAGGGAATATAAATTACGACCAGGACACAGGTATTTCTCAAAGAGAAATGACAGACTCCGATACCGGGACACAAATGACGACCAGGACACAGGGAATATAAATGACGACCAGGACACAGGTATTTAAGAATATCGTTCAAACACAAATTTTTAATTGTAAAAAGATCGTTGAAAGAGAAATTTCTAATTGTAAAATGACTGAAGAACCTACAATGGCAACACCCAAGGAAGCTGCTCAAAACGAATGTATTCAAGCCGAAGTAGCTGAGCTGGTAAAGCGTTATGTTTCAGGTTCTAGGTCCGAGAGGCTCCAGGTTTGAACCTTGGCTTTAGCATTAATACAAAAGAAGAAAAAAACTAAAAAAGGTAAAAACTACAAAAAAAAGTAAAAAGAAAATACTAAAAAAAAACTAAAAAGGCTAAAAAAGCTAAAAAACTAAAAAAACAAACAAAAAAAGGTAAAAAACTAAAAACTAAATAAGAAAAAAACTAAAAAAAAAAACCTAAGAAAAAGGTAAAAACTACAAAAAAAACTAAAAAGAAAAAAAAACTAAAAACTAATAAAAAAACTAAAAAAACTAAAAACTGAAAAAAAAAGACTAAAAAAAGGAAAAAAATTGAAAAATAAAGGAGAAAAAGAAAACTAAAAGCCGGGACACAGGGAATATAAATGACGACCGGGACACTCAAAGAGAAATTACAGACTGGGGCACTGGGACACAAATAACGACCGGGAGATATAAATGACGACCGGGACACTCAAAGATAAATTACAGACCGGGACACAGGGACACAAATGACGACCGGGACACAGGGAATATAAATCTCGAACGGGACGCTCAAAGAGAAATTACAGACTGGGACACTGGGACACAAATGTCGACCGGAATACTGGGAATATAAATGACGACCGGGACACAGGGAATGTTCGATTAGCAATCACCATCAACAAAGCTCAAGGGCAATCATTAGAATAATGAGGTATAGATCTGAATACGGATCGTTTTTCCCATGGACAATTTTATGTTGCATGTTCAAGAGTCGGTAAACCTGACAATCTATTTATATACACATCAATGGGACATCGAAGAATGTTGTATATTCACAAGTTTTACGTCGTTAAAAACATAAATTGACTTTGCATCCAGTTGAACTTTATCCTTTTCAATCTTAGACATCGTGACGGATGAAAACTCGGAACAATCTATATATATAAAAATAAGTTGTCTGTGTGTGTGTGGGTCTGTCTGTCGGGTGACGTCATGTTTGTGTGTCGACTGACGTCATGTTTTCAACTGACGAAATTACAGACCGGGACATCGGGACACAAATGACGACCGGGATACCGGCACATAGGGAATATAAATGACGACACTCAAAGAGAAAGCGACCGGGGCAAAAGGAATGTTCGATATATCTATCTATATATATAAAAATAAGTTGTCTGTCTGTGTGTCTGTCTGTCTGTCTACTGACGTCATGTTTGTGTGTCGACTGACGTCATGTTTGTCAACTGACGTATCTATATCTATCTTCTATATATATAAAAACAAGTTGTCTGTGTGTCGAGTGACATCATGTCATCAGGTCGTCATGTCGTCATTATGACGATTACGTCAATAAAGGTATTTAAGACGTTCGTTCACGGAAAAATGATTAATTGTAAAATGACTGAAGAACCTACAATGTCAACAGCCGAGGAAGCTGCTCAAAGAGTCTATGCCAAAAAACTTGCTGCTGATAGAGAAAGTAAGAAAAGAAAGCGTGCCGAGGAATCACAAGAGCAACGCGAAACCAGACTTGCTGCTAAAAGAGAAAGTGAAAAAAGAAGGCTAAAAGTATTTAAGAAAATCGTTCAAAGACAAATTTTTAATTGTAAGAAGATCGTGGACGGAAAAAAGTTTAATTGTAAATTGACTGAAGAACCTACAATGGCAACAGCCGAGGAAACTGCTCAAAAGACAAATTTTTAATTGTAAGAAGATCGTGGAAGGAAAAATGTTTTATTGTAAAATGACTGAAGAACCTACAATGGCAACAGCCGAGGAAGCTGCTCAAAGAGTCTATGCCAAAAAACTTGCGGCTGATAGAGAAAGTAAGAAAAGAAAGCGTGCCGAGGAATCTCAAGAACAGCAAGAAAACAGGCTTGCGGCTGATAGAGAAAGTAAGAGAAGAAAGCGTGCCGAGGAATCACAAGAACAGCGAGAAAACAGGCTTGCGGCTGATAGAGAAGGTAAGAACAGAAAGCGTGCCGAGGAATCACAAGAGCAACGTGAAAACAGGCTTGCGGCTTCAAAAGATAATGCCAAAAGAAAGCGTGCCGAGGAATCAGAGCAACCTGAAAGTTATCGCCTGGCATTCAGGTACAGCCCAGTCGATGATTATAGCTTGAGTGGATGTGTTCAAATCGGGACTATGTCTAAAATTTGTTCCTGTTGCAAGGCCTTGAAATTCAATGGTGAAACAATGGGAATGTGTTGCGCCTCAGGAAAAGTTAAACTTCCTCTATTGACTGCACCACCAGAGCCATTGAAGACTTTCCTTACTGGAACTACGTCAGAATCTAAGCGTTTTTTGTCAAAAATCAGAAAATATAACTCATGTTTCCAAATGACGTCGTTTGGAGCCCAAATCGAAAATCCAGATCAATTTATGTCTACTTTCAAAGTAAAAGGGCAAATTTATCATAGAGCAGGGTCCCTTCTACCATTCTCAGGCGAGAATCATAAATTTTTACACTTGTACTTCATCAGTGATAGAAATTCTGAATTGAATGCACGTTGCGAAATTTCTCCCAACGTTGAAAGGACTATCGTTTCCCAATTGCAACATCTTTTCCACGAAAATAATAATTTAGTGCGTCTGTTCAAAACAGCCATCGATTTGATGCCTACTGATACGCATAAAATTGTTATTTCCACTGACAAAACGCCTCCTGGCCAACATGTGCGTAGATACAATGCTCCAACTATCGACGAAGTGGCAATCGTTATGGTCGGTGATCAGTTTTTACCTCGAGATATTATTCTTCATAAGCGAAACACTCAGTTGTTAAGAATTGCTGAAACTCATCGATGCTACAATGCCCTACAATATCCTATCACTTTTTGGGATGGAGCCGACGGCTATCACTTTAATATTAAATTGATGAATCCAGCCACTAACAAAGAAATGAATAAGAAATGCAGTGCAATGCATTATTATTCCTATAGACTAATGATTCGGCAGGATGAAGAAAATTATATTTTAAAATGCCGTGAATTGTTTCACCAATTCGTCGTTGATATGTATGCTAAAATTGAATCAGAACGTTTGCTATATATCCGCCTGAATCAGACCAAGCTCCACTCTGAACAATACATTCATTTGCGAGATGCAGTTATAAATGACGGTAATATCACAAACGTTGGAAGATTAACAATTTTACCTTCGTCATATGCTGGCAGTCCCCGTCATATGCATGAATATGCTCAAGATGCTATTGCGTATGTTCGTCTCTATGGTCGTCCAGATATTACATTTACATGTAATCAATCTTGGGACGAGATACTGCAGCTTTTACTTCAAGGACAATCAGCGGTTCATAGACATGACATTACGGCCCGTGTCTTCCGGCAAAAGTTGAAATCACTGATAAACTACATAGTAAAACTTGAAGTGTTTGGGTCAGTGCGATGCTGGATGTACTCAGTGGAATGGCAAAAACGAGGTTTGCCACACGCACATATACTAATCTGGCTACATAAAAAAATTACTTCGAACGAAATTGATGATGTGATTTCCGCTGAAATACCTGATGAAAATGTCGATAAGGGGTTACATGATATTATTGTAAAAAATATGATACATGGACCTTGCGGTGCACTGAACGAAAATTAACCATGCATGGCCAAAGGAAGGTGCACAAAGCAATATCCTCGACTTTTAGTTTCCAACACAATTACTGGCAATGATGGTTACCCACAATATAGAAGAAGATCTACTGAAGATCGCGGTAAAACAGCAATAATAAAGAACCGTAACGGTACCACCATCGAAGTAGATAACCAGTGGGTTGTTCCATATTCCCCATTATTATCAAAAACATTTAATGCACACATAAACGCTGAATACTGTAACTCCGTAAAGGCAATCAAATACATATGTAAATACGTCAACAAAGGCAGTGAAATGGCAGTTTTTGGCTTGCATCCCGAAATCAAAGATATCGACGAAATCGTACAATATCAGGCTGGAAGATACATAAGCAGTAATGAAGCTGTTTGGTGATTTCTTTCATTTCCGATACATGAATGTAGTCCAGCTGTTGTTCACTTAGCGGTACATTTACATAATGGTCAACGTGTTTATTTCTCGGAACCCAACGTGCAACAAAGAGCCCTGAATCCACCGGATACAAAGTTAACCGCTTTCTTTTCGCTTTGCAAAAATGATTCTTTTGCAAAAAAACTGCTGTATACTGAAGTGCCTTCGTATTACACGTGGAATACTAAAAATAAAGTATTTGAACGTCGAAAACAGGGTAAGTCAGTCGACGGCCAACCTACCATCTTCAAAGATACCACGATAGGAAGACTCTACACCGTTCACCCCAATCAACATGAATGCTTCTTTCTACGCCTGCTTTTGGTGAATATGCCCGGTCCGACATCCTTTGAGTATTTGAGGACGTAAATGGTACTATACATGACACTTACCGTAGTGCATGCCAAGCTCTGAATTTATTGGAGAATGACCAACACTGGGATAACTGCATCAATGACGCGTGCGAAACGTCAACCCCAAGTCAAATTCGTGCATTGTTTGGCATCATTTTAACAACTTGCTTTCCATCAGCTCCTACAGAGTTATGGGAAAAATATAAGTCAAAAATGTCCGAAGATATACTCCATCGAAAACAGTTAGAGACGTCAGATATGACTTTTGATTTTACATCAGAAATTTATAACTACACTTTAGTTGTTATAGAAGATTTGTGCGTACGTATGGCAAACAAACCTCTTCAAGATTTAGGAATGGCTTCACCAAACCGTATCGCTGCTGTTTCGACATGTGTAGAATTGGATCATGAACAAAGTTTCAGTACGAGTGATCTATTGTCGTATGTACAAAATAAAATTTCCAAGTTAACGTCGGAACAAAAAGACATTTATGATACGATAATGCATTGTGTCGATAACAACGTTGGTGAAATTTTCTTTTTGGATGCTCCAGGAGGTACTGGTAAAACGTTTGTGATAAAACTGATTCTGGCATCAATTCGATCAAAAAATGATATAGCGTTGGCAATTGCGTCGTCTGGAATAGCCGCAACATTGCTGCCTGGTGGAAGAACTGCTTCTTCCGCTTTGAAATTGCCTCTGAACTTGCATTCTACAGAAACTCCCACGTGCAATATTTCCAAATCATCTGGGATGGGTAAAGTATTGCAGCAATGCAAACTTATTATTTGGGATGAGTGCACAATGGCACACAAAAAATCGCTCGAGGCTCCGGATCAATGCTTGAAAGATTTGCGAGGGAAGTCGAAACCCTTTGGCAGCACATTAATATTGCTTGCGGGAGATTTCAGGCAAACATTACCTATAATACCTATATCAACTCCTGCAGACGAAATGAATGCTTGCCTGAAAAATTCTAATTTATGGGCACACGTAAAAACATTAAAATTAACTACAAATATGCGTGTCCGATTGCAAAATGATGACTCTGGTCAAACATTTTCAGATCAATTGCTGGCAATGGGAAACGGAAAGCTCCCAGTAGACTCAATTTCAGGACGTATACAACTACCTGCTGATTTCTGTAATTTAGTGACGTCCAAAAATGAATTGATTGAAAAAGTATTTCCGAATATTCTAAAAAATTATAAAAATAATAAATGGCTAAGTGAAAGAGCGATTCTCGCACCCAAAAATATAGACGTCCACGAAATCAACAATATTGTTATGACCAAGATTCGAGACCAGGCAGTCCTTTACAAGTCAGTCGACACAGTTTTGGAACCAAATGAAGCGGTTAATTATCCATCTGAATTTTTAAAATCCGTGGATCTTTCAGGGTTTCCACCACACGTGCTACAACTAAAAATAGGCGTACCAATAATACTTTTAAGAAATATCAACCCACCAAAGCTTTGCAATGGCACGCGACTTGCCATAAAAAAACAATGGAAAACCTAATAGAGGCCACAATCTTGACAGGGCCTTTTGAGGGTGAGGCTGTTCTTATTCCTCGCATTCCCATGATTCCAAAGGATCTGCCTTTTCAATTGAAAAGATTGCAATTCCCAATTCGATTAGCATTTGCAATCACCATTAACAAAGCTCAAGGTCAATCATTAGAAAAATGTGGTATAGACCTCAATACTGATTGTTTTTCCCATGGACAATTGTACGTTGCATGTTCGAGGGTCGGTAAACCTGACAATTTATTTATATGCAGCGACAATTGGACAGCGAAGAATGTTGTATATTCGCAAGTTTTACGCAGTTAATTTGTATTGTATCTATCTATCTATCTATCTATATAAAAACGAGTTGTGTGTATGCATGTTTGTTTGTTTGTAAAAAGAGCGTTTGCATATGACGTCATTATTAGTACATACGGCTTTGTATATGGACAGACAATGGGAAAGCCAAGAATGTTGTATATTCGCAATTTTTAAGTAGTTTGAAACACATATATAAATCTATCTATATTCACAGTAGGGACACAGGGACACAACTACAATGGTGCGTAACTAATATGGCGCGTAACGACTTACGCGCGCGGGGGGGCTCGGGGGGGCGCGAAGCGCCCCACCAACTAGGTGTTGGGGTGGCGCGAAGCGCCACCCCAACAGCTAGTATATATATATATATACTATATATATTTAGTATATATATAGTATATATATATAGTATATATATATAGTATATAGTATATATATATAGTATATATATATATATCCCATGTCCCACCTGTGAATATATATATATATATATATATATATATATATATATATATATATATATATATATATATATATATATATATATATATATATATATATATATATATATATATATATGTTTTTAACTACGTAAAACTTGCGAATATACAACATTCTTTGCTGTCCCATCGTCTGTGCATATAAATAGATTGTCAGGTTTACCGACTCTTGAACATGCAACGCATAATGGTCCATGGGAAAACAATCCGTATTAAGATCTATACCTCATGATTCTATTGATTGCCCTTGAGCTTTGTTGATGGTGATTGCTAATCGACCATTTCCTTTGTTGCCGTCGTCATTTATATATCCCCCTGTGCCCCCAGCGTCCCCGTTGTAGTTGTGTCCCTGTGTCCGGGTCGTCATTTATATTCCCTGTGTCCCCGTCGTCATTTGTGTCCCGGTGTCCCAGTCTGTGATTTCTATTTGAGTGTCCCGGGCGTCATTTATATTCGTCAGGATATTGTAGGGAATCGTAGCATCGATGAGTTTAAGCAATTCTTGTCAACTGATTGTTTCGCCTATAAAGAATATTATCTCGAGGTAAGAACTGATCACCGACCACAACGATTGCCACTTTGTTGATAGTTGCGTATCAGGAGGCATCAATTCGATTGCTGTTTTTAAGCAGAAGCACTAAATTATTATTTTTGTGGAAAAGATGATATATATAAATATATATATATATATATATATATTTTCTTTTTAGTTTTTTTGTAGTTTTTACCTTTTTTAAATTTTTTCTTCTTTTGTATTAATGCTAAAGCCAAGGTTCAAACCTGGAGCCTCTCGGACCTAGAACCTGAAACATAACGCTTTACCAACTCAGCTACTTCGGCGTGAATACATTCGTTTTGAGCAGCTTCCTCGGGTGTTGCCATTGTTGTCCTGGTCGTCATTTATATTGCCTGTGTCCCGGTCGTCATTTGTGTCCCAGTATCCCAGTCTGTAATTTCTCCTTGATTGTCCCGGTCGTTATTTATATTCCCTCTGTCCCGGTCGTCATTTGTGTCCCGGTCTGTAATTTCTCTTTGAGTATTTTTTCTTTTTAGTATTTTTTAGTTTTTTACATTTTTTCTTTTTTCAGTTTTCTTTTTCTTCTTTATTTTTCAGCTTCACTATGAAATACATATCGCCGAACCTTTGTTTTTTTAACTAAAATCTGGTAGGCATTGATGACCTTATCCAAGTCAAGATCCCAAACCCAATCATCATGGCTATCATTTTCAGTTTTGATGTTTTGACTCTCGCTGTCCAGGTGGATCTTCATCTAACTGCGCGGTTTTGCGTTCTTTAGCCTCAAGCCTGTTTCCTTGCTGTTCTTTTGATTCCTCGGCACGCTTTCTTTTCTGACTTTCTCTATCAGCAGCAAGTTTTTTTGCATAGACTCTTTGAGCATCTTCATCGGCTTTTGCCATTGTAAGTTCATCAGTCATTTTAAACTTAAACATTAATAGATTTCTACGTGAACATATGTCTTAAATATCTTTAATGACGTCACCGTCATAATAAAAATGACGACAACTAACTTCATGACGCCAGTCGACACAGAAACATGACGTCACCTGATCCACAGACAGACAACTAATTTTGATATATATAGATAGATATAATTCTAAAATTGTCAGGTAATTTTCTATTTTGAAATAAAAACTAAAAATTATTGCTCAGACAACATAAATATTTTTGATATTTACATAATAGCTTTAGTGGTTCTGGACTGAAAACTAAATATGCTAATCAAATTGGGAATTGCAATCTTTTAGGTTGAAAAGGCAGATCCATTGGAATCATGAGAATGCGTGGAATAAGAAAAGCCTCACCCTCAAAAGGCCCTGTCAAGATTGTTGCCTCTATTACGTTATAACAGACATAACACGTCATTTGTGTCCCGGTGTCCCGGTCTGTAGTTTCGTTAGTCGACAAACATGACGTCAGACGACAAACAACTTCATGACGACATACAGCTCAATCCTTATAATGACGTCAGTCGACAAACATGACGTCAGTCGACACACAAACATGACGTCAGTCGACAGACAGACAAACAACTTATTTATATATATATATAATATATATATATATATATATATATACTAGCTGTTGGGGTGGCGCTTCGCGCCCCCCAAGCCCCTCCGCGCGCGTAAGTCGTTACGCGCCATATTAGTTACGCGCCATTGTAATTGTGTCCCTGTGTCCCACCTGTGAATATAGATAGATTTATATATGTGTTTCAAACTACGTAAAAATTGCGAATTTCCCACTACTGGGAGCTTTCCGTTTCCAATTGCCAGCAATTGATCTGAAAATGTTTGACCAGAGTCATCGTTACAGAGACAGACAACTTATTTATATATATATATATATATATATATATATATATATATATATATATATATATATATATATATATATATATATATATATATATATATATATATATATATTTTCTTTTTAGTTTTTTTGTAGTTTTTACCTTTTTTAGTTTGTTTCTTCTTTTGTATTAATGCTAAAGCCAAGGTTTAAACCTGGAGCCTCTCGGACCTAGAACCTGAAACATAACGCTTTACCAACTCAGCTACTTCGGCTTGAATACATTCGTTTTGAGCAGCTTCCTCGGGTGTTGCCATTGTAGGTTCTTCAGTCATTTTATAATTAGAAATTTCTCTTTCAACGGTCTTCTTACAATTAAAAATTTGTCTTTGAACGATATTCTTAAATACCTGTGTCCTGGTCGTCATTTATATTCCCTGTGTCCCGGTCGTCATTTGTGTCCCGGTATCCCAGTCTGTAATTTCTCTTTGAGTGTCCCGGTCGTTATTTATATTCCCTCTGTCCCGGTCTGTAATTTCTCTTTGAGTGTTTTTTCTTTTTAGTATTTTTTAGTTTTTTACATTTTTTCTTTTTTCAGTTTTCTTTTTCTTCTTTATTTTTCAGCGTGTCCTGGTCGTCATTTATATTCCCTGTGTCCCGGTCGTCATGTTTTTTACAATTTTTCTTTTTTCAGTTTTCTTTTTCTTCTTTATTTTTCAGCTTCACTATGAAATACATATCGCCGAACCTTTGTTTTTTTTAACTAAAATCTTTTAGACATTGATGACCTTATCCAAGTCAAAATCCCAAACCCAATCATCATCGCTATCATTTTCAGTTTTGATATGTTTTGACTCTCGCTGTCCAGGTGGATCTTCATCTAACTGCGCGGTTTTGTGTTCTTTAGCCTCAAGCCTGTTTCCTTGCTGTTCTTTTGATTCCTCGGCACGCTTTCTTTTCTGAATTTCTCTATCAGCAGCAAGTTTTTTGGCATAGACTCTTTGAGCATCTTCATCGGCTTTTGCCATTGTAAGTTCATCAGTCATTTTAAACTTAAACATTAATAGATTTCTACGTGAACATATATGTCTTAAATATCTTTAATGACGTCACCGTCATAGCAAAAATGACGACAACTAACTTCATGACGTCAGCCGACACAGAAACATGACGTCACCGGATCCAAAGACAGACAGACAACTTATTTTTATATAGATAGATATATATATATATATATATATATATATATATATATATATATATATATATATATATATATATATATATATATATATATATATATATATATATATATATATATATATATATATATATATATCTTGGTATATTCTTCACAGGTGGGACACAGGGACACAACTACAATGGCGCGTAACTAATATGGCGCGTAACGACATACGCGTTGTCTTCGAACAACAGACAATTTAAGACAATTTGCTGTCTTTTCAAACTAATGTTTTTCAAAGATATTTAATTGTCAGAAGAAATCTGATTTCTAACAACGATATCTACTAGGCTTCAAACTTTTGGTTTTCTTTCTTAAAGTTTTTGAAATGTTGTAGCTCCTTGTCAAAATACATTCAAATATTTTTGCAATTACCAGCCACCGAGACCCAGCATTTGGAACGCGTCGGGCTTCTAAATATGAATTCTTATTGTTGCTTGTCTTCAAACCACATGCAATTTGAGACAGTTTGATTTCTTTTCATACAAATGTCTTTTCAAAGATATTTGATTGTTGAAAGAAGTCCGATTTCTAACAACGATATTTACTAGACTTCAGTCTTTTGGTTTTCTTTTTTAAGGTTTTCGAATTGTTTTAACCCCTTGTCAAAATATATACAAATATTTTTGGAATTACCAGCCACCGGGTCCTGGCATTCGGCATGCGGCAGGCTTCTATATATGGATTCTCATTGTCGCATGTCTTCAAAACACAGAAAATTTGCTGTTTTTCATACTAAAGTCTTTTCAAAGATGTTTCATTATTAAAACAAATCCAATTTCTAACAACAATATCTACAAGGCTTCTAACTTTTGGTTTTCGTTTTTAAAGTTTCTGAATTATTGTAATCCCTTGTTAAAATATATGCAAATATTATCTTATTTCTTGCTCTTTGTGCAATTTAATGTATTTTCATATTATTGGTTTTCAAAGATATTTTATTATTAAAGAAAATCCAATTTCTCTCAAAGATTTCAACTAATCTTTAAACTTTTAGTTTTCTTTTTAAGGTTTTTGTTGTAATGCCTCGTCAAAATCGAGAATCATTATTTGTAGGAATTATAAACTTTTGTTTTTTGGGCCTTCCTACTGACATTGTAAAGCTGGTTGCGTTCAAACATGTAAGGTTTATCTGGTGGTGAGTTGATTCTATCCAAAAAAAAATAATAATAAATTTTAAATTTTCATGTTTATCTAGTTCGAATTAAAACATTAAAATTAATGCTAAGGCATTGTAAATATTTTTTTAATGTATATAATAGCTTTGGCGATTCTGAACGGAACTAAAAAACTCTTTCAACTTTTTTTCCATGTCTTAAAAAAATATTATTCATACTTATATGACAAGAAATTCGGTACTGATGTTTTTTTAACAGCGATTTCTACTAAGCTTCAATCTACCGGTTTTCTTTGTTAAGGTTTTTGAATTGTTGTAATCCCTTGTTAAAATTTACACAAATATTTTTGCAGTTACCATTTTTCTCGCTCTTTATGCAGTTTATTTTCTTTTCCTTCTGATATCTATTCACATATATTTGACTAAATATATGCAAATATTGTATTAATTGCCAGTTCTTTACTCTTTAAGTAATTTCATAAGAACTTCTCAATACATGAAAATCTTCAATTTTTCCACACGAGTGTGGCAACATCATCCCAATTCTTATGTATATAAAAATAATGTTATTCATGTAAATATTTTTCCAAACTTAACGAATTTTCTACAAATTTTGACCCATATAGATCTTTTTTTAAGCCAGAATATCCCAGGATGCCAATTTTCCCGTTAAAATATAACTTTTTTGAGAAAAAAATAAATAAATGCATTAATAAATGCTTAAATAATTGTTGTGCAAAATGAAGTACTTTTTCTCAAATGTTTAAACAAATCTGATTTTGTGAATTAAAACTACCATAATTCCTGAAAATTATCAAAAAGATAATTTTATTTCATCTCTGGGCTTAAATTTGGAATTGTCTGTGTAACCAAACTTTTCTTGGCCGAAGAACGAACCTAAACGTTTTCTATATTTCTCTAGTGAAAAAGAACAGTTTAAAATAAATTTTATATTTTTTAGTTGTAGGTTCAGAATTGAAGAGATTAGTATGTAAACTGCAAAAATATTTATGATATCTGAGTAATAATTTTAAATTTTTAATTCAAACTAAAAAAAAATACCTGAAAATTTTTAAATTAGTTTTGATTTTTGTTTGGTTTATCGAGCTCAACCTGTCACTTTATTGGTAAATCATTGAATTGGAAATTAAAATACTAATGCATCGAATACATAATTTGACTAAGAGATCACGGGCATATTGTGCTGAGAAAGAAAAATTACATTTGTATAAGCTGTTGATTTCAAATAGGACTAATGTAAATATCCTTAATTTATTTCACGACACACCCTTACACTTTGGAGCCAAAGGAAAATTAGGCGTTTGTAAGCTGTTGATTTCAAATGGTGCCAACGTAAATGCTTTAAACAAATTGAATCAAACCCCGTTACATTATGCTGCTGAGCTAGGAAAAGTAGCTACTTGTAAGATTTTGATTTCAAAAGGTGCTAATATAAATGCCTTAGATCATTTGAATAACACAGCCTTACATTTTTCTGCTCAGCAAGGAAAGGTTAATGTTTGTAGGCTGCTTGTTTCACATGGTGCCAGAATAAATTGTGTAAGTAATTATGGGTTCACACCTTTACATGCATTGTGTATATCTGCACAACGTAGATATATATATGAAAGTTGTGAAAATAAATTTACCGGGGTTCAACGTAAAAGGTACATTTATGATTATCATCATCCGCTACTAAAGTCAGAGGAAGCTAAAAAAAGAAAATTATCTGTTTGTATGATGCTGATTTCAAACGGTGCCAACGTAAATGCCTTAAACTGTTTAAACGAAACCCCGTTAGACCTTGCTGCCATGCTAGGCTATGTAGATATTTGTAAGCTGCTGATTTCACATGGCACCAATATAAAGGCCTCAAACAATGTTAAACAATGGAAACCACCACCGTTAAACTGTGCTGCAGGTGATGGATACATAGCTATTTGTGATCTGCTGATATCAAATGGCGCTAATATACATTTGCTTGATGTTGGTGAAAAACACCGTTACACTGCGCTGCTTCTAGAGGAAAAGTAGCTGTTTGTAGGCTACTGATTTCAAAAGGTGCCAACGTAAATGCCTTAAACTGGTTAAACGAAACCCCGTTAAACTGTGCTGCACGTGAAGGATACATAGCTATTTGTGATCTGCTGATATCAAATGGTGCCAATATACATTTACTCGGTCATGGTGATAACACACCGTTACACTGGGCTGCTTCTGGAGGAAAAGTAGCTGTTTGTAAGCTACTGATTTCAAAAGGTGCCAACGTAAATGCCTTAAACTGGTTAAACGAAACCCCGTTAAACTGTGCTGCACGTGAAGGATACATAGCTATTTGTGATCTGCTGATATCAAATGGTGCCAATATACATTTACTCGGTCATGGTGATAACACACCGTTACACTGGGCTGCTTCTGGAGGAAAAGTAGCTGTTTGTAAGCTACTGATTTCAAAGGGTGCCAATATAAATGCCGTCAATAAAATGAATATGACACCATTAGATTATACTATCCATGAAAATGAAAGCGCCATCGTGTATAGGAGTTTTTATTCGAGTGATTCTACCTGGTCAAGACAGGTTGATGTTTTCAAGCTGCTGGTGGAAAACGGCGCCAATATAAATAATTCTTGTTTTATGAATTGTGATACACCATTACACTTTGCTGTTAGACACCAACTACTTTCTGTTAGCAAGCTAATTATTTCAAAGGGTGTAGATGTAAACAGTTTAAACGGTAAAAATGAGACGCCCTTAATGCTATCTTTTTCAAAAAAATATGTTGCCTTAACGGAATATCTTCTTGAAAATAAAGCATCTTATTGTCCTGGAGGAAGAGACTATGGAAGGGATATATATTCTTCAATGCTTACTTGGCTAGTAAAAGAGGTTAGTTTAGAAAAGGCAATAACTAAGAAGTGGTTTTGGAGACTAGGTAACCTTATCTTTAAAACCTATGACTTCAGCGCATCTACTCTGAAATCGAGTTGCCGGAAAAGGATTAGGGAAGATGAACCTCATATCAAAATAGGCAATAATTTTAAAAATGTTCATATTCCAAAAACATTAAAAGAATACTTAATACACCTAGGGGAACTTGTAGATTTGTTTGAAGAAAATATCTGTGCAGAAATCTCATCTCAAGCTCAAGTTTTGTTTGAAGAAACCTCATCTGCAGAAACCTCCGCTCCTAGGAACAAAAAACGAAAACTGACGAATAAGGATGAACAAGTGAATAAGAAAGTCTAAAGTGAACAAATGATAATCTGAGTTTCATCTCTTATTGTTTCAATCAAGAAAAAGCCATAGGCTTTTCTTGTTTGGAACAATTTAAATTCTTATTGGTTCAAACAATACAAATTCTTGTTCAACAAAACAAATTCTTGTTTGTGGCACAACAGGAACACGTGGGAGTCAGTATTTTTTTCATGCCCCAGCAAAAGGTTGTAACATACCTGCCATGCGTTGCTGTAGTGCTACACGCCCCAACATCACGTATGAAAGGTGCTAACTTTTAACTGTGTAAAACTTGCGAATATACAATATTCTTCGCTGTTGTAAATGCTAATCGAATTGGGATTTGCAATCTTTTAAATTTAAAAGGCAGATCCTTTATATATCTATATTCACAGGTGGGACACAGGGGCACAACTACAATGGCGCGTAACTAATATGGCACGTAATGACTTACGCGCGTGGGGGGGGGGGCTTGTATATCTATATATATAAAAATAAGTTGTTTGTCTGTGTGTCTGTCTACTGACGTCATGTTTGTGTGTCGACTGACGTCATGTTTGTCAACTGACGTATCTATATCTATCTTCTATATATATAAAAAACAAGTTGTCTGTGTGTCGAGTGACATCATGTCATCAGGTCGTCATGTCGTCATTATGACGATTACGTCAATAAAGGTATTTAAGACGTTCGTTCACGGAAAAATTTTTAATTGTAAAATGACTGACGAACCTACAATGTCAACAGCCGAGGAAGCTGCTCAAAGAGTCTATGCCAAAAAACTTGCTGCTGATAGAGAAAGTAAGAAAAGAAAGCGTGCCGAGGAATCACAAGAGCAACGCGAAACCAGACTTGCTGCTAAAAGAGAAAGTGAAAAAAGAAGGCTAAAAGTATTTAAGAAAATCGTTCAAAGACAAATTTTTAATTGTAAGAAGATCGTGGACGGAAAAAAGTTTAATTGTAAATTGACTGAAGAACCTACAATGGCAACAGCCGAGGAAACTGCTCAAAAGACAAATTTTTAATTGTAAGAAGATCGTGGAAGGAAAAATGTTTTATTGTAAAATGACTGAAGAACCTACAATGGCAACAGCCGAGGAAGCTGCTCAAAGAGTCTATGCCAAAAAACTTGCGGCTGATAGAGAAAGTAGGAAAAGAAAGCGTGCCGAGGAATCACAAGAACAGCAAGAAAACAGGCTTGCGGCTAAAGAACGCAAAACCGCATAGTTAGATGAAAATCCACCTGGACAGCGAGAGTCAAAACATATCAAAACTGAAAATGATAGCGATGATGATTGGGTTTGGGATTTTGACTTGGATAAGGTCATCAATGCCTACCAGATTTTAGTTAAAAAAACAAAGGTTCGGCGATATGTATTTCATAGTGACGCTGAAAAATAAAGAAGAAAAAGAAAACTGAAAAAAGAAAAAAGGTAAAAAACTAAAAAAAACTATTCAGAAAAACACTCAAAGAGAAATTACAGACCGGGACACAAATGACGACCGGAACAGAGGGAATATAAATGACGACCGGGACACTCAAAGAGAAATTACAGACTGGGAACAAATGACGACCGGGACACAGGGAATATAAATTACGACCAGGACACAGGTATTTCTCAAAGAGAAATGACAGACTCCGATACTGGGACACAAATGACGACCAGGACACAGGGAATATAAATGACGACCAGGACACAGGTATTTAAGAATATCGTTCAAAGACAAATTTTTAATTGTAAGAAGATCGTTGAAAGAGAAATTTCTAATTGTAAAATGACTGAAGAACCTACAATGGCAACACCCAAGGAAGCTGCTCAAAACGAATGTATTCAAGCCGAAGTAGCTGAGTTGGTAAAGCGTTATGTTTCAGGTTCTAGGTCCAAGAGGCTCCAGGTTTGAACCTTGGCTTTAGCATTAATACAAAAGAAGAAAAAAACTAAAAAAGGTAAAAACTACAAAAAAAAGTAAAAAGAAAATACTAAAAAAAACTAAAAAGGCTAAAAAAGCTAAAAAACTAAAAAAACAAACAAAAAAAGGTAAAAAACTAAAAACTAAATAAGAAAAAAACTATAAAAAAAACCTAAGAAAAAGGTAAAAACTACAAAAAAAAACTAAAAAGAAAAAAAAACTAAAAACTAATAAAAAAACTAAAAAAACTAAAAACTGAAAAAAAAAGACTAAAAAAAGGAAAAAAACTGAAAAATAAAGGAGAAAAAGAAAACTAAAAGCCGGGACACAAGGAATATAAATGACGACCGGGACACTCAAAGAGAAATTACAGACTAGGGCACTGGGACACAAATAACGACCGGGAGATATAAATGACGACCGGGACACTCAAAGATAAATTACAGACCGGGACACAGGGACACAAATGACAACCGGGACACAGGGAATATAAATCTCGAACGGGACGCTCAAAGAGAAATTACAGACTGGGACACTGGGACACAAATGTCGACCGGAATACTGGGAATATAAATGACGACCGGGACACAGGGAATGTTCGATTAGCAATCACCATCAACAAAGCTCAAGGGCAATCATTAGAATAATGAGGTATAGATCTGAATACGGATCGTTTTTCCCATGGATAATTTTATGTTGCATGTTCAAGAGTCGGTAAACCTGACAATCTATTTATATACACATCAATGGGACATGGAAGAATGTTGTATATTCACAAGTTTTACGTCGCTAAAAACATAAATTGACTTTGCATCCAGTTGAACTTTATCCTTTTCAATCTTAGACATCGTGACGGATGAAAACTCGGAACAATCTATATATATAAAAATAAGTTGTCTGTGTGTGTGTGGGTCTGTCTGTCGGGTGACGTCATGTTTGTGTGTCGACTGACGTCATGTTTTCAACTGACGAAATTACAGACCGGGACATCGGGACACAAATGACGACCGGGATACCGGCACATAGGGAATATAAATGACGACACTCAAAGAGAAAGCGACCGGGACAAAAGGAATGTTCGATATATCTATCTATATATATAAAAATAAGTTGTCTGTCTGTCTGTCTGTCAGGTGACGTCATGTTTCTGTGTCGACTGACGTCATGAAGTTACTTGTCGTCATTTTTGCTATGACGGTGACGTCATTAAAGATATTTAAGACATGCGTTCACGGAAAAATGTTTAATCGTAAAATGAATGAAGAACCTACAATGGCAACAGCCGAGGAAGCTGCTCAAAGAGTCTATGCCAAAAAACTTGCAGCTGATAGAGAAAGTAAGAAAAGAAAGCGTGCCGAGGAATCACAAGAACAGCAAGAAAACAGGCTTGCGGCTAAAGAACGCAAAACCGCGCAGTTAGATGAAAATCCACCTGGAAAGCGAGAGTCAAAACATATCAAAACTGAAAATGATAGCGATGATGATTGGGTTTGGGATTTTGACTTGGATAAGGTCATCAATGCCTACCAGATTTAAGTTAAAAAACAAGGTTCGGCGATATGTACTTCATAGTGACGCTGAAAAATAAAGAAGAAAAAAAAACTGAAAAATGTAAAAAACTAAAAAAAATAAAAAGAAAAAACACTCAAAGATAAATTACAGACCGGGACACAAATGACGACCGACACAGAGGGAATATAAATGACGACCGGGAACCTCGAAGAAAAATTACAGACTGGGACACCCGGACACAAATCACGACCGGGAATATAAATGACGACCGGGACACAGGGACACAACTACAACGGGGACGCCGGGGGCACAGGCGGGATATATAATTGACGACTGAGACACAGGGATTGTTTGAATAGAAATTACAGACTGGGACACCGGGACACAACGACCGGGACACTGGGACACAGGGAATATAAATAACGACCGGGACACTCAAAGAGAAATTACAAACTGGGACACCAGGACACAAATGACGACCGGGACACAGGGAATATAAATGCTATTTATGTGTACAGACAATGGGACAGCGAAGAATGTTGTATATTCGCATGTTTTACGTAGTTAAAAATATATATTTATATCTATCTCTATTCACAGGTGGGACACAGGGACACAGCTACAATGGCGCGTAACTAATATGGCGCGTAACGACTTACGCGCGCGGGGGGGCTGGGGGGTGGCGAAGCGCCCCCCCAACTAGGTGTGGGGTGGCGCGAAACGCCACCCCAACAGCTAGTATATATATATATATACTAGCTGTTGGGGTGGCGCTTCGCGCCACCCCAACACCTAGTTGGTGGGGGCGCTTCGAGCCCCCCCAAGCCCCCCCGCGCGCGTAAGTCGTTACGCGCCATATTAGTTACGCGCCATTGTAGTTGTGTCCCTATGTCCCACCTGTGAATATAGATATATATATATATATATATATATATATATATATATATATATATATATATATATATATATATATATATATATATATATATATATATATATATATATATATATATATATATATATATATATATATATATATATATATATATATATATATATATATATATATATATATATATATATATATATATATATATATATATATATATATGTTTTTAACTACGTAAAACTTTCGAATATACAACATTCTTTGTCTGTGCATATAAATTGATTGTCAGGTTTACCGACTCTTGAACATGCAACATATAATGGTCCATGGGAAAACAATCCGTATTCAGATCTATACCTCATGATTCTAATGATTGCCCTTGAGCTTTGTTGATGGTGATGGCTAATCGACCATTCCCTGAGTCACCATCGTCATTTATATATCCCCCTGTGCACCCTGGCGTCCCCTTTGTAGTTTTGTCCCTGTGTCCCGGTCGTCATTTATATTCCCTGTGTCCCGGTCGTCATTTGTGTCCCGGTGTCCCAGTCTGTGATTTCTCTTTGAATGTCCCGGGCGTCATTTATATTCCTCGTGTCCCGGTGTCCCGGTCGTCATTTATATCCCCCAGTGCCCCCCGGCTTCCCCGTTGTAGTTGTGTCATTTATATTCCCTGTGTCCCGGTCGTCATCCCGGTATACATTCGTTTTTGAATTGGTATATGATGAAATAAATTTTTAATTTTTTCCCTTTTTTTCCTTTTAGTTTTTTTTTTATTGGTTTTGACCTTTTTTTTAGGTTTTTTAGTTTTTATCTTTTTTCTTTTTAGTTTTTTTTTGAAGTTTTTATCTTTTTAGTTTTTTTATTTTTATTTATATTTTTTTAGTTTTCTTTTTCTCCTTTATTTTTCAGTTTTTTTTTCCTTTTTTTAGTTTTTTTTTTCTTTTTTAGTTCTTTTAGTTTTTACCTTTTTTAGTTTTTTTTAGTTTTTTAGATGAAAATTTTTTTTAGTTTTTTCCTTTTTTTCTTTTTAGTTTTTTATTGGTTTTTACCTTTTTTTTAGCTTTTTTAGTTTTTTTTCGTTTTTTCTCTTCTATTTTTCAGTTTTTTTCCTTTTTTTTAGTTTTTTTTTAGTTTTTAGTTTTTTTAGTTTTTTACCTTTTTTTAGTTTTTTTAGTTTTTTAGCTTTTTTTAGTTTTTTTAGTTTTTTAGCTTTTTTATTTTTTTTATTAGTTTTTACTTTTTTTTGTAGTTTTTTTGAAGTTTTCATCTTTTTAGTTTTTTTATTTTTATTTATATTTTTTTAGTTTTCTTTTTCTCCTTTATTTTTCAGTTTTTTTCCTTTTTTTAGTTTTTTTTTCTTTTTTAGTTCTTTTAGTTTTTACCTTTTTTAGTTTTTTTTAGTTTTTTAAATGAAAATTTTTTTTAGTTTTTTTCCTTTTTTTCTTTTTAGTTTTTTATTGGTTCTCTTCTATTTTTCAGTTTTTTCCTTTGTTTAGTTTTTTTTTAGTTTTTAGTTTTTTGTTTTTTACCTTTTTTTAGTTTTTTTAGTTTTTTAGCTTTTTTATTTTTTTTTATATGTTTTTAGTTTTTTTTGTAGTTTTTTTGAAGTTTTCATCTTTTTAGTTTTTTTATTTTTATTTATATGTTTTTAGTTTTCTTTTTCTCCTTTATTTTTCAGTTTTTTTCCTTTTTTTAGTTTTTTTTTTCTTTTTTAGTTCTTTTAGTTTTTACCTTTTTTAGTTTTTTTTAGTTTTTTAGATGAAAATTTTTTTTAGTTTTTTTCCTTTTTTTCTTTTTAGTTTTTTATTGGTTTTTACCTCTTTTTTTAGCTTTTTTAGTTTTTTTTTCGTTTTTTCTCTTCTATTTTTCAGTTTTTTCCTTTTTTTTAGTTTTTTTTTAGTTTTTAGTTTTTTTATTTTTTACCTTTTTTTAGTTTTTTTAGTTTTTTTAGTTTTTTAGCTTTTTTATTTTTTTTTAGTTTTTAGTTTTTTTTGTAGTTTTTGCCTTTTTTTAGTTTTTTCAGTTTTTTTTTAGTTTTTTACCTTTTTTAGCCTAACCTAACGTCACCTGATCCACAGATCCACAGATCCACAGATCCACAGACAACTTATTTTTATATAGATAGATATATATATATATATATATATATATATATATATATATATATATATATATATATATATATATATATATATATATATATATATATATATATATATATATATATATATATATACCTATTTATATTCACAGGTGGGACATAGGGACACAACTACAATGGCGCGTAACGACTTACGCGCGCGGGGGGGCTTGGGGGGGGGGGGGGGGGTGCGAAGCGTCCCCAACAACTAGGTGTTGGGGTGGCGCGAACCGCCACCCCAACAGCTAGTATATATATATATATATATATATATATATATATATATATATATATATATATATATATATATATATATATATATATATATATATATATATATTGGTGGGGGGGTTTCGCGCCCCCTCAAGCCCTCCCGCGTGCGTAAGTCGTTACGCACTATATTAGTTACGCACCATTGTAGTTGTGTCTCTGTGTCCCACCTGTGAAAATAGATGGATATACATATGTTTTTAACTACGTAAAACTTGCAAATATACAACATTCTTCGCTGTCCCATTGTCTGTCCATATAAATAGATTGTTAGCTTTACCGACCCTTGAACATGCAACATATAATTGTCCATGGGAAAACAATCCGTATTCAGATCTATACCGCATTTTTCTAACGATTGCCCTTGAGCTTTGTTGATGATGATTGCTAATCGAACATTCCACAAGCGTGCCGAGGAAAACAGCAAGAAAACAGGCTTGCGGCTGATAGAGAAAATAAGAAAAGAAAGCGTGCCGAGGAACCACAACGATAGTGTGAAAACAGGCTTGCGGCTGATAGAGAAAGTAAGAAAAGAAAGCGTACCGAGGAATCACAAGAACAGCAAGAAAACAGGCTTGCGGCTGATAGAGAAAGTAAGAAAAGAAAGCGTGCCGAGGAATCACAAGAGCAGGCTGAACTGAACGAAAAATCACCGTGCTTGGCCAAAGGAAGGTGCGCAAAGCAATATCCTCGACTTTTAGTACCCAACACAATTACTGGCAATGACGGTTACCCAAAATATAGAAGAAACAAAATATACATTTGTAAATACGTCAACAACTTAAGTGACATGGCAGTTTTTGGCTTGCAGTCCGAAATCAGTGATATCGACGAAATCGTACAATATCATCCTGGAAGATACATAAGCAGTAATGAAGCTGTTTGGTGAATTCTTTCATTTCCGATACATGAACGTAGTCCAGCTGTTGTTCACTTAGCGATACATTTACAGAATGGTCAACGTGTTTATTTTTTGGAATCCAACGTACAACAAAGAGCCCTGAATCCACCGGATACAAAGTTAACTGTTTTCTTTTCGCTATGCAAAAATGATTCTTTTGAAAAAAAAACTGCTGTATACTGAAGTGTCTTCGTATTACACGTGGAATACTAAAAATAAAGTATTTGAACGTCGAAAACAGGGTAAGTCAGTCGACGGCCAAACTACCATCTTCAAAGATACCACGATAGGAAGACTCTACACCATTCACCCCAATCAACATGAATGCTTCTTTCTACGCCTGCTTTTGGTGAATGTACCCGGTCCGACGTCCTTTGAGTATTTGAGAACTGTAAACGGTACTATACATGAACACTCACCGTAGTGCATGCCAAGCTCTGAATTTATTGGAGAATGACCAACACTGGGATAACTGCATCAATGACGCGTGCGAAACTTCGACTCCAAGTCAAATTCGTGCATTGTTTGGAATCATACTAACAACTTGCTATCCTTCACCTCCTACAGAGTTATGGGGAAAATATAAATCTAAAATGTCCGAAGATATACTCCATCGAAAACGGTTAGAGACGTCAGATATGACTTTTGATTTTACATCAGAAATTTATAACTACATTTTAGTTATTATAGAAGACTAGCTGTTGGGGTGGCGCTTCGCGCCACCCCAACACCTAGTTGGTGTGGGCGCTTCACGCCCCCCAAAGCCCCCCCCCGCACGCGTAAGTCGTTACGCGCCATATTAGTTACGGGCCATTGTAGTTGTGTCCCTGTGTCCCAAATTGGTTCTCATCCTCATCCAATAGAAAACCAAACTGTGAATATAGATATATATAATATATATAGATATATATATATATATATATATATATATATATATATATATATATATATATATATATATATATATATATATATATATATATATATATATACATAGATATATATATATATATATATATATATATATATATATATATATATATATATATATATATATATATATATATATATATACTAGCAGTTGGGGTGGCGCTTCGCGCCACCCCAACCCCCCCCGCGCGTAAGTCGTTACGCGCCATAATAGTTACGCGCCATTGTAGTTGTGTTCCTATGTCCCACCTGTGAATATAGATATATATATATATATATATATATATATATATATATATATATATATATATATATATATATATATATATATATATATATATATATATATATATATATATGGTTTTAACTACGTAAAACTTGCGAATATACAACATTCTTTGCTGTCCCATTGTCTTTGCATATAAATAGATTGTCAGGTTTACCGACTCTTGAACATGCAACATATAATGGTCCATGGGAAAACAATCTGTATTAAGATCTATACCTCATGATTCTAATGATTGCCCTTGAGCTTTGTTGATGGTGATTGCTAATCGACCATTCCCTGTCCCGGTGTCCCGGTCGTCATTTATATCCCCCTGTTTCACCCGGTGTCCCCGTTGTAGTTGTGTCCCTGTGTCCCGGTCGTCATTTATATTCCCTGTGTCCCGGTCGTCATTTGTATCCCGGTGTCCCGGTCTGTATATACATTCGTTTTTTAGTTTTGTTTTTCTCCTTTATTTTTTTCCTTTTTTTTTTCTTTTTTAGTTTATTTAGATTTTTAGATTTTTTAGTTTTTTTATTAGTTTTTAGTTTTTTTTTCTTTTTAGTTTTTTTGTAGTTTTTACCTTCTTTTTAGTTTTGTTAGTTTTTTTTTTTACTTATGTCCTGGTCGTCATTTATACTCCCTGTGTCCCGGTGCTTTGTTGATTGCTAATCGAACATTCCTTTTGTCCTGGTCGCTTTCTCTTTGAGTGTCGTCATTTATTTTTTTCTTTTTTAGTTCTTTTAGTTTTTACCTTTTTTAGTTTTTTTTATTTTTTTAGATGAAAATTTTTTTTAGTTTTTTCCTTTTTTCTTTTTAGTTTTTTATTGGTTTTTACCTTTATTTTAGCTTATTTTTCAGTTTTTTCCTTTTTTTAGTTTTTTTTTATTTTTTATTTTTTTTAGTTTTTTACCTTTTTTTAGTTTTTTTAGTTTTTTTAGTTTTTTAGCTATTTTACTTTTTTTATTAGTTTTTAGTTTTTTTTTGAAGTTTTTGCCTTTTTTTAGTTTTTTCAGTTTTTTTTTTAGTTTTTTATTGGTTTTTACCTTTATTTTAGCTTATTTTTCAGTTTTTTCCTTTTTTTTAGTTTTTTTTAGTTTTTAGTTTTTTTAGTTTTTTACCTTTTTTTAGTTTTTTTAGTTTTTTTAGTTTTTTAGCTTTTTTATTTTTTTTTATTAGTTTTTAGTTTTTTTGTAGTTTTCGCCTTTTTTTAGTTTTTTTAGTTTTTTAGCTTTTTTATTAGTTTTTAGTTTTTTTTTGTAGTTTTTGCCTTTTTTTATTTTTTTTTAGTTTTTTAGCTTTTTTATTTTTTTTATTAGTTTTTAGTTTTTTTTGTAGTTTTTGCCTTTTTTTAGTTTTTTCAGTTTTCAGTTTTGTCACCTGATCCAGTTTTTTCAGGTGACGTCACCTGATCCATCCACAGATCCACACACAAACAACTTATTTATATATATATAGATATATATATATATATATATATAATAATAATAATAATTTATTTCTTACCCACAACAACACTATAAAAGTATTAAAATGTGGAGTACAAACAATTAAATACATACAAAAAAAGTAAAACATACAAAAAATGAAAGGTAATGACAATAGAAAATTTTTACGTTAATACAAAAAATTAAATTAACACACAAAATAACGAACTATGAAAAATAATGAACATTACATACACACAAAAAATGAAATACAAAAAACACAAAGAGAAAAACAAATACACACACAAAGTCAACGAAAAAAACGGATAAGACGGTGGTGAGGGGATAGGCACGCAGAAGCTGTACTGGAGAGTTGTCTGTGAAGAATCTCAAACTTTAAAGTTATGTCAGGAACTGAGAATTGTTTAACAAGAGTCCGGTTTTTTGTCCAAGGTGGAAGATACAGAAGAAATTTGCAAAATTTGAAATAATTTATCCGAATTCTTTTTAAATTACCATTATTAAGAAGGGGGAAAAGACCTGAAGCATAAAGGACAGAATGATCACAGAAAGTAGAATAAAGTTTAGCCAGCGCACGTCTATTATACTTCCCTCAATTTGCAACAGTTTTTGCATAACCAATCTGAATCTTTTTACTTATATCACAAACAGTACGCTGACGTAAGCTCGAAAGATTGTTAGTAATAGAGATACCATGCCAACGAATACAATCAACAAGAGGGATAGTGAAGTTATTACAGTGAAGGGGAGTAGCAGTAATACAGTTATAGGGAAGAAACTCACATTTATCTATATTAATTGAAAGGCCAATATCAGAGAAAGCATCAGAAACTATAAAGACCGTATTGGAAAGACCCTTTTTGGAACGGCTAATCAGAAGCAAGTCGTCAGCATACGCAAGATAAGAAACATCCGCAAGACCAGAAAGGTATGTACCTGAAATCTTAGCCAGCACACTAGAAATACAAATCTTAAAAAGCGTAGGGGACAGAACACCACCCTGCCTAACACCTCTTCACATTCTTATAATAGTGTCTGGTGCAGATCCTAATTGAAGAAACGAATTTGAATACCAAAACCTAAGAAGCATTATAATAGAGAGATTGACCCCAGAATTATACAAGGAAAAAATGAGCTGACTATGGACCACACTATCAAACGCTTTCAAAAGATCCAAAGCACAAATATAAAGACCATTTCCCTTGGAAGAATTATCAGCCAATAGAGAATACAGAGTCTTATCTGCATGCTGACAACCCACTCCAAAAACCAAATTGGTTCTCATCCTCAATAATATTTTTAGTCAAAAATGGTAGAAGGATATACTCAAAAACCTTACTAATATTACAAGATACAGTAATAGGTCGATAGCAAGAACAATCAATCGGTGACTTTCCCCTTTTTAAAATTGACGAAACAGTGCCACACAGAAAACTCTCAGGTACATATGAAGTACATAGACACATTTGAAAAAGAAGCTGAAAGTGAGATATAAGGGGGGGTGCATTCAATCGGCATATGAATCTTAGAAATACCATCCACATCTATTGAATTAGATTTTAAACTTTTAAAAGCATTAATTACGGAAGAAAAAGATATGGGCACTATATGGCGTTGCGAAAACGTTGTACTACAGAGGGGGGTAAGAAGGCGAGTATACACAGAATGCACTGAATAAATCGAAGAATAATGTTTATACCAAGCTGAAGTTGGAAGGCAATTACTTGTCATAGTTTCATCATTTATCTTGTCAGAATTGATCACTTTTCGCCAATCCTCCCTACTTACGGGGAAATCCATACCTAAGATAACGTTTATAATTGGTTTTAGTTTTACGTTTGATATCAGCGACACACCCAGAACTTGGCTGACCACATTCATTCCATATCTGGAGCCATAATTTTGCTTTATTTTTTATCGACTTTAAACAAGGGTCCATTGACCAGATAGGTTTTTGTGTTCTTTTACGAATACGTTGTCGAGGTACGGCAGCTTCTTCTGCCCTTTTCATACACATCAGAAGTTGGTTATAATAACAGTCAATATCGGCTTTACCATTCGTAGGTACCTGGCGCTGAAGAAGATGATATGGAACACGTATGGTAGAAAGAAGGGTTGTCAAGGTAGAGATGTAGTGCGGTATATTGGCTTTGCTCCAATTACTTTTTTCAAACCACTTCGATTTTTCTCGCGAGCAATTGGTTTCCGATAGATCAATATCCATCGTAAATGTCGCTGAAATTGGCATGTGGTCAGTATCTTGCTCGTTAACATGAACAGAAGCAGAAGAAGAGATAATACCAGGCGAGCAAATAATATGGTCAATATCACTTGTGCTTCCAGAATGATGAACATATGAAAAATTGTGGGATTTGAGCACAACGCGGTATGAAGGAAGACGCTCAAAAAGAAGTTCCCTTCTCACAGAAGATCGATTAATATAAGTATTTAGGTCCCCAATTATTATATACTGTAGAGTGTTTAACAGTACCTGATTCACAAGATTCTTAAGCAGACTACACGCCTTTCCGAATTTAGTTAAGGATCTGATCGAGTATCCTTCATATGGGAGGTAAGAGTTTATAAATACAATACTGCCGACACGCACAGCCAAAAAAAATTCGTCGGAGTAGAAGAGTACTGGGGAGGGTAGATGAATGTCCCGTTAAAGACACAGGCTAGTCCACCGGAAGGGCGACCGCCAGTAGCTTTTGCTGAACTCAGGAACGCAGTATGATGCTGACTTTGCGCAAAAAATTCAAACTTGAAGCAGTGAGAAAATGCTCCTGGAAACATACAAAATCGTAGGAACCGTACAACTCATCAATAACAAAATCCTTATCTTTGGTGCCATTTATATTGAACGAAATAACTGAGATTGATCAACTCATGGTTGAAAGGTGAATTTGCACTTTATTCGATTCTTAATAACGGGGCAGGAAAAGCTATAGGAAGGGTGTTTTTGGCCGCAATTTGCGCAATTGGGATCAGCAATGCATAGCTCATCTTTTGTTGATATGTGTGGCCCTCCACAACGAGCACATTTCGGGAGAACACTGGGACAGGAGTACTGTAGATGGTCTAGTGATCGGCATTTAAAACAGCATTTGGGTAGGTCCTTAAACTCGTAAACAGGAAAAATTTCATAGCCCACTCTGAGGTCATGCTTGAAAAACGTAGATTGCGCAAAAGAATCCAAAACTCGATTTTCTCAGACTTAGATAGGCCCAATCTCTTAGCATATATGATACTGTGTTGGCTTCCGAGTACTGTAATGTCAACGTCGGTAGGAATATTACGTGATATACCAAAAAACCGCTTGGAAACCACTTTTGTTGTAGTACCGGAGATTATGTTCTAGATTGACGAGCAGAAGTCCTCCGTAGCAGACTTGTCCATATTAATATACCACTTGTCATTGATGGGCTTTACGCTACGTACTAATTCATGTCCAGTAATTTGGTCTATAGCAGCTTTTCGCTTAAGATGGTCAGATAAGGCGTCCGGAACCTTTGAGACGATAACTGTTGCATGCGAATCTAGCACTGAAGCCGGCTTGGGTAATTGGGGGAAGCTCAATTCATAATTGTCAAGTTTTGAAGACATTCCCAAAACAACTTGATGGAGCTCATTAAATTTTGAGAATAAAGAGGTGTAGGCAGTGGCAGGGTACTTCCGTAGGACGCTTTATGACGAATGTCGGAACATCAGTGTCAGTCTCGTAAAAAGATTTTAATAAAGTAATTATGTCGCTGAAATGGCTAACCAATGCATTAGTTCCCTTCCGAATAGGGCAATCTTCATGACCCGGACAAAGCTGCCACAATAACGTCTTTGCCACCTTGACCGAATTAGAGTAAAAAAAACTCCACTCCATGCCTTTTAATCACGTCATCCTCTGCTCCAATTAGCAAATTGCTCTGTACAAAATTCAATACCGGCGAATAAACAAGGACAGGATTATCGTCACTGGTAACAGGCATCACGCTGGTTAAATTTTTTTTTCTACAATTCATGCACAAATAGTTCTTTTGATAATCCTCTTATGCAGGTTAAGGTTACACGTCACTTTATCCTTAACCAGTTATTGCAAAACCTTGAATTATAATGAACTAATTCCCATTCGATGAGAGCTTATAGCCGAGTGTTGAAATAGTTCACAATTCTTAAGCTAAAAAGGGCTTACTGAATTAATAAGTTCATAAAATATACAATTTAATCCTGGTGTGTTCACTTTGAAATCAGATTCAATACTGAATCTGAATCTGTTTTTAACTACGTAAAACTTGCGAATATACAACATTCTTCGCTGTCCCATTGTCTGTGCATATAAATAAATTGTCAGGTTTACCGACTCTTGCAACATATGCAACATATGCAACATGAATATGCAACATATAATTGTCCATGGGAAAACAATCCGTATTCAGATCTATACCTCATTATTCTAATGATTACCCTTGAGCTTTGTTGATGGTGATTGCTAATCGACCATTTCCTGTGTCACCGTCGTCATTTATGTATCCCCCTGTGCCCCCCGGCGTCCCCGTTGTATTTGTGTCCCTGTGTCCTGGTCGTCATTTATATTCCCTGTGTTTCGGTCGTCATTTGTGTCCCGGTGTCCCAGTCTGTAATTTCTCTTTGAGTGTCCCGGTCGTCATTTATGTTCCCTGTGTCTCGGTGTCCCGGTCGTTATTTGTGTCCCGGTCTGTATATACATTCGTTTTTGAATTGGTCTTTTAATTTAGTTTTTAGTTTTTACCTTTTTTTGTTTTTT